>NC_056730.1:625918113-625963113 GCF_019279795.1 Protopterus annectens
TCTGTCCCTCTGCATTTAGTCCCCCTTCCCTGTTTCCTGTTGTGGTGTTAATCTTCGTGGCTTTGGAATTGCCTGCCCCTGCTGTAAATCTGTTTTTGCACACTCCTCCTGGACCCATCTCATTTGCTCACTCAACTGAGTACAGTGAGATCATATTTTGATTTCAGATACTCCTACCAGTCCCATCTCCTCTGCAGTGTACAGAGAGAGCACTTGGGAAGGACATTCCCCTATAGTATCTTAATCTGCTCTGTTTCCTCCCTCTCCAAAAAACAATTGCACTTCATCTGCTTTATTGTATTTGTGTTTCTTCCTACTTTATTACCTTATTTTGTTTTTGCCTCTTCTTAAAAGTACTCAATTGAATTTATTCTGCTGCCTTTATTATTGCTTGTTAGTAGCCTGTTTAAATTGTAACTGTTATTCTAAGGCCCTTGGTTTAAGCACTTGGGCTTCAAACCAGTTGTTTTACATTAAGAAGGTTTGTGGTCTGCACTGTTGTGTCAGGACAGGTAGCATACATCCTTCTAAGTTGAGAACTGCTGATTGAAGGGTCAGTGTCTGTTATTCTGAAAGTGTATTAGTTCTGGGTTAAGCACTTGAGCTTCAGGCCAGTTATTTTACATTAAGAAGGTTTGTGGTCTGCACTCTTGTGGGAGGAGAGGCTAGATTCTGCCATTCTGAGCTGGGAATTTCTGGTTAAAGGCTTATTGCGCATGCTTACTTGAACTGTTTCTTTCTGAAATCAGTATGCCTTGTTTGCTGTAGCATAGACTGGATTCAGGCCGGCTGGATCTAGCTTTGTTTGTATAACTTATGCACTGATCCAGGCCATCTTTTTTGGAGAAGGTTTCTCTGTACCCTAGTGGCAGGACTGTGCAGTTAGAACTTGTCTGAATGAAGACTGCTGGAACAGGGCTCAGTTTTGAGCTTTTTAACTGGTTAATTGGGTAAAGTGTTATTTTGATTGTATCTACTCTATTTTTCTGAAAAAAAAAAATATATATATATATATATATATATATATATATATACTTGTTTCCCACCTTTCTGAACTAGTATAGTCCAGTTTTCAGGTCACTGCTGAATCCAGGGATGTGCTACAAGTTTCTGTGTTGCCCATACCTTACTTGGATAGAAGGAAGTTTCTCTGTTCACCTGTGAGAGAGGGGAGCTTTGAGCAGCCTATCTGTCCCTGGAGGAGTGGTTTCAGCCCAGAAGTTAGTAGTTTATTGGCCATTTTGGGATAATTTCTATCTCTTTCATTTCCCTGCTATAAAAACTGCATTTGCTCAGTTTTTGTGCTTGTATTCCGCTCAGCAAGTGCCTTCCAGGTGTTCTGCAGAGTCTACAGCAGCAGAGAGACAAAAGAGAGTTTGGAGTGATTAAGCATAATTTTTCTGCTTTTCTTTCTGTCTTAACTAATTCCACCGAAAATGCCAGTTTTTTAGCGTTTCTGTGATTTAAAACATTTGTTTTTGCTACATATTGTACTTATTTGCTGCCTGCACTTGAATTAAGTCATTTTTGTGTTTAAATAATCTGTTTAACTGTTGTAGGCTACACACTAAAGTGTGATAGCCTTTTCTGTGCTTTAAAGTGTTGTTTTGATTGTATCTGCTCTATTTTCTGAAAAAAAAAAATATATATATATATATATATATATATATATATATATATATATATATATACTTGTTTCCCGCCTTTCTGAACTAGTATAGTCCAGTTTTCAGGTTATTGCTGAATCCAGGGCTGTGTTACAAGTTCTGTGTTGCCCATACATTACTTGGATAGAAGGAAGTTTCTCTGTTCACCTGTGAGAGAGGGGAGCTTTAAGCAGCCTATCTGTCCCAGGAGGAGTGGTTTCAGCCCAGACGTTAGTAGTTTATTGGCCATTTTGGATTAATTTCTATCTCTTTCACTTCCCTGCTTTAAAAACTGCATTTGCACAGTTTTTGCACTTGTATTCCACTCAGCAAGTGCATTCCAGGTGTTCTGCAGAGTCTACAGCAGCTGAGAGACAAAAGAGAGACTTTGGAGTGATTAAGTATCATTTTTCTGCTTTTCTTGCTGTCTTAAACTAATTCCACCTAAAATGCAAGTTTTTTTAGCAAATCTGTGATTTAAAAAGTATGTTATTGCTACATATTGTACTTATTTGCTGCCTGCACTTGAATTAAGTAATTTTTGTCTTTAAATAATCTGTTTAACTGTTGTAGGCTACACACTAAAGTGCGATAGCCTTTTCTGTGCATTTAAAGTGTTTTGATTGTATCTACTCTATTTTCTGGAAAAATATATATATATATACTTGTTACCCGCCTTTCTGAACTAGTATAGTCCAGTTTTCAGGTTATTGCTGAATCCAGGGCTGTGTTACATGTTTCTGTGTTGCTCATACCTTACTTGGATAGAAGGAAGTTTCTCTGTTCACCTGTGTGAGAGGGGGGGGGTTGAGCAGCCTATCTGTCCCTGGAGGAGTAGTTTCAGCCCAGAAGTTAGTAGTTTATCGGCCATTTTGGGCTAATTTCTGTCTTATAGGTTCATAGGTTGATAGGTTGGTACTAGGCTATCAGCCCTAGGGCCTATACAAGCCTAGCCATAACAATTCCCTGGCTATTTCTTCCCACACTATTTACTTCCTTGGACCCCTGTCTAGCAGGGCAACTGACATCTCTTTCACTTCCCTGGTATGAAAATCACATTTGTGCAGTTTTGCACACCAGGCAATGGAATTTAGCTAGAATCAAACTATTCTCGGCTCCATGAAGTCTACTCTTCAATTTTTCCCTTGGGACTAGACAAACCTTCAACTTTAGCACTCATACCATTCATTTCACAGTCAAGCACTTGCTTAAAACTCATAGCAAGCACTAATTAACCCTTAATTAACATTTAAAGTGTTGTTTTGATTGTATCTACTCTATTTTCTGAAAAAATATATATATACTTGTTACCTGCCTTTCTGAACTAGTATAGTCCAGTTTTCAGGTTATTGCTGAATCCAGGGCTGTGTTACAAGTTTCTGTGTTGCTCATACCTTACTTGGATAGAAGGAAGTTTCTCTGTTCACCTGTGAGAGAGGGGAGGTTTGAGCAGCCTATCTGTCCCTGGAGGAGTGGTTTCAGCCCAGAAGTTAGTAGTTTATCGGCCATTTTGGGCTAATTTCTATCTTATAGGTTCATAGGTTGGTACTAGGCTATCAGCCCTAGGGCTTATACAAGCCTAGCCATAACAATTCCCTGGCTATTTCTTCCCACACTATTTACTTCCCTGGACCCCTGTCTAGCAGGGCAACTGACATCTCTTTCACTTCCCTGGTATAAAAACCACATTTGTGCAGTTTTGCGCACCAGGCAATGGAATTTAGCTAGAATTAAACTATTCTCGGCTCCATGAAGTCTACTCTTCAATTTTTCCCTTGGAACTAGACAAACCTTCAACTTTAGCACTCATACCATTCATTTTACAGTCAAGCACTTGCTTAAAACTCATAGCAAGCACTAATTAACCATAGCACTAGACCTCCTTATACTCTCCAGAAGGACAAGGCTTTCTATTCATCTCCACCAGCCAATCAGAAATACAGCTTACTCTACCTATAGAGCTTTAAACCAGGCATGTCCAAAGGGCAGTTTCCGGTATACTCTCCAGTCCAACTGGTGAATCTGGGCATTTTGAGGCAATGTTACAACTGTCTCATGAACACAGACAACCCTCTCCTCCTACCACCAAACTCTAATATATGCGAGAGATGCAATTATACAGCCAAACTGGAGGCAAAGCTCTCTCAACCCAAGACTGGAACTGACAGACAAGAGGAGAAGGCTAATACTTGCACCACACTACCAGTCTCACATAGACCTAATAAACCAACACCTGCAAATAACACACATGAATACATGAAAATATACTCTGAGGCTCTAAATAAAAATCTGCAAAAGCAACAGAGACCTCCAAACCAGACATCCAAGCAACCTCCACACCCCATCACCAACCATGAAACACATACTTCACATAATCAGTGTGCCATGCAATCACAGCCCTTAACGCAAAATAACATACCCAACACACTGGTAATAGGCGACTCTATAGTCAGGCATACTGATGTCCGACTAACTAGGCTGGACAAGGAGAAGGTTATAGTTAGCTGCTGTTGGGTGCCAGGATCTGCCACATAACACAAGCACTCAGGTCACTCCAGAACAAGTACAAATACAACTCTGTCATTGTCCATGTTGGTGTGAATGACCTGAGACGTACCTCCGTGGACTACATGAAAAGAGACATGGAAGAGCTCTCTGATCATGTAGCCCAGGCCGGTATGACCTTGACCCTGAGTAGCATCCTGCCCTCACCAAGAATGATGCCACAGTATAAAGAAAAAAATGATAAATTTCAACAATTAGCTAAGTTTCTGGTGTCATTCAAAGGGGATCCAGTATCTGTCCACCTGGGATGAGATGCTCGACAAGCCATGTTGCTTTGCAAGAGATGGCTTGCACCTGTCACCCTTAGGCTTTCGAATACTGTCCAAGGCTCTTGCCACCCCCATAGTGCCTTTTTTAGGCAAGGCTCAAAAGACAAACCCACCACCATAAATGGCACAAATAACCAAAAACTGAGGGTAATGCTACTCAACGCCAGAAGTCTAAACCTCAAAATGCATGCACTCGAGGCACTCCTCAGTATGGAGAACATCAAAATTTGTGCAGCAACAGAAACCTGGTTTAAGGCTCCTGAGAGCATCCCAGCACTACTAGGCTATAACTCATACCATACCTTTCGGCCACAGAACCAGGACCGAAACACAAAAGGCAGGGGTGTATCCATATTCATCAAGGATACCCACACCTCCAGGTTAGTGGCGCAGCACAAGGCATCAGAGATCATCCATGTGCAACTAACAATGGGCAAAACTGCAATCCAATTTGTAGCTTGCTACAGATCACCCACCATGGCCCAGGACCCCCATTCCACATTTCTGGAGACAGTGGGAAATATGAAGGTCCTACTAAACACCCTAATACTGGGTGATTTCAATTACCCAAACATAAACTGGGAGAACTACTCAAGTACTAACTCCCTTGCCCAACGCTTCCTAGAATTTATAAACTCATACACCCTGGATCAACTGGTCAACACCCCCACCACAGGAAACAACATATTGGACCTGGTCATCACCAACATGGGCGACCGGTGTTCCACACCGGAGGTCAACCCCTCGCTGGTTAGATCAGACCATAGACTAATCACTCTGGATATCCACATTCCGCCCCCACCCCCAATCAAGGAAACCACCATGAAAAACTTTTCAAAAGCAAACTTCACATTACTTAAAACCGAGGTGGAAAGGTTCACAACCCCAATGCTAAAGGACAATGCTGTCCAAGCTGCTGAAACCTTTACAAAGGCACTCTATGAGCATCTGCAGGAATGCATGGATTGTGCTATCCCAAGTAAAACCAAGACTCACTCCTCCAAGAAAAGGAAACCAGTCTGGTGGCCCCTGCCATAAACAAGCTATACAACAGAAGGAGGAAACTAGTACAGAAAAGAGTAAAATCCCAAGAAGGAAATACATCCCTGATCAGTATCAGCAAGAAACTACGATCCCTCATTAAATCATCCAAGGCTAGTTTCGAAAGAAAAATCGCCAATGACTCCAAAGATAACCACAAAGCATTCTTTAGCTATGTCAAGAACCTAAGTGAAAACTCTCAGATCTGCTCTGAGTTAGTGCAGAATGGCACAAAATATACTGAACCAACTGATATTGCCAACATTCTGGCAGACAGGTTTAGTGCAAACATCACCCCCTCACCCCCTAAAGGGCCCATAACCATACCAGAAGAATGTAGGGCCCCATTAATCACTGACACACAGGTTAAAACAGCCCTATCCAAGGCCAAAAACACAGCTTCAATGGGACTGGATGGTGTCCCAGGCTGTGTCTTACAACAGCTCCAAAATGAACTAACCCCTCACCTAAACACACTGTTCAAACTCAGCCTCTCTACAGGCTACATACCAACAGAGTGGCACACAGCAACAGTTGGACCCCGGGAACTATCGCCCTATAAGCCTGACTAGCCTGGTCTGCAAGGCTATGGAACGCATCATCATGGAACTCATTAACAGAGACATTGGGAACCTCCAAACTTTGGACCCTACCCAGTTTGGCTTTGTTAAGGGCAGATCATTCCTTCTAAACCTGGTAGACTTCTTTGAGATGGTTAGAAAGGCATTAGACGAGAGAAAGGAGGTCCACACAGCCTACCTAGACCTCGCAAAGGCTTTCGACACCATTCCCCATTCTAGTATTATAGGCAAGCTCACCAGCTTGAATGTAAACCCCTACATCACGAGATGGGTTGCCAACTGGCTCATGGATAGAACCCTTATGGTGAGAGTTGCAGGCTCTATGTCTGACTCTAAACTGGTTACAAGTGGCGTCCCCCAGGGCTCAGTCCTAGGGCCGCTCCTGTTTGGTATATACTTCTCAGAGGTACAGGCAAGCATAGGAGGACTATGGCTGACCAAGTTCGCAGACGACTTCAAAGTAGGGGCCATCATTTATTCTCTGGCTGATACAGACACCCTCCAGATGGGTCTCACTGAGACGGATACCTGGTGTGAAAATCATGGCCTCAAGCTAAATGCCAAAAAGTGCATAGTCATCCCCTCTGGAAAAAACAAAGTACCCGAGAACTACCACATAGGTGGTAGTCCCTTAAATACAGAAAATGTAATAAGGGATCTGGGGATAATCATATTGCCAAGGTGGTTAGAAAATCCTTCTATGTGGCCCACCTAATCACAAAAGGGTTTGCATCTAGAACAAAAGAGGTTATTGTGCCTCTCTACTCATCACTCATTAGATCCATCATAGAACACAATGCCCCATTTGGGATGTACCTTACAAGGCACCTGCAACAGCTGGAAAGACCACAAAAGTACCTCATCAAGAGGATTATTGGCCTCAAACAGATGCCCTATGCAGCCCGACTCAAGAAACTCCAGCTGTACTTGGTTGCATGCCGCTTATTCAGAGATGATCTTTGCCTGACATACAAGGCCATGTCCAACCCAGAATTGATGGACAAAAAAAACAAATCCCGGAGAGCCATATGCTCTAGAGATATAAACCTCACCACAACGATAAATAGGATATGCTGGAGGGATAGATTCCTGCCCCAGGGACTCCCCATGCTTTGGAACAGGATTCCAATATACATTAGGCAGATCTCCTCACTAACACTCTTCAAGAGAAACCTTGACGGTTGGATGGGAAACAGAAAATTTACCCCGAGGATCACTGCAGTGGCTCTGCTGAACAGTGGCACAGGGAACTAATGGCTCTGCTGGACAGAGGCACAGGGAACTAATCTAAGGGGGTGGCGAAAGCCAACACATTCTGGCTAGGCTTATAAATGCCCTTGGGCAGATAGCCTAGTACTTACCTGTGAACCTATGAACCTAAGGTGTATGAGTTGTCTTGTTAGGTAAGAACAAACACATTGCACCATAGCTCACTAATTTGCTGAATCATTGTTGTATACATGACTCTTATTTCTCTGGTATTAGATACATGTCTTCTTGACCTCAGTAGAGATATGATCAAAACTGACTTCATTTCTAAATGTGCCAAGGTCCCTTAAAAAAACTGTCCATCAAGAGTATATGACCATCAGTTTTACAGTCAGAGTTCACAGTCTTCCAAAAGCAATGAATACAACATATAGGCCAGGATTTAGAAACCTGGACCGCAATCTGCAAGCCTGTATTGTGCAGGTTTGCTCAATATAGTCTGAGTTTCCATTTCAGAAACCACATTAGCTCCACTGTCTTAGGGCAACACCAGAAAGTAGTGTTAGATTGGTCTCACTGGTCAAAGCCAGTTGTAAATGTGGCAGCCAGGGGGTAAGGCTAATGCTAATTAGCCATGTGTGCTTACCCAGATCTCTTTGCCAGCATCAGACTAGTTTAGTAGAGCAATTCAAAGAATAACTCTTCTATACTATGGGATATGAAAAATATGTATGCCATCTTTAAACTGCATACACTCACTCATTCCTATCGAAGGATCAGGGCTGTTAGTGCTGCAGCTAATAAGTACTGGAAGGCCAGCTGAGTGTGTGTGTGTGTGTGTGTGTGTGTGTGTGTGTGTGTGTGTGTGTGTGTGTGTGTGTGTGTGTGTGTGTGTGTGTGTGTGTGTGTGTGCGTGTGCTGTTGCCTCTCCTCTTGGTGTGAACATCAGGATTGGGTATATTAAGCTATTTTTGGGGGGTTTGTGCTGTTGGGACAAGTACTGCTTCTCAATATAGTGACAGACAATGACAGATTATTGGTTGCCCAGCTGCTCCACAGCCATGCCTCTCAACTGTACAGATTTTTGTAGAATGTCTAGATTTTGCCTCATATTTGAGGTCCGTTTCTCATGAAATTGTGGTTTTCTGGCACATCATTGGCAAATCATTGAGGGCTGAAGCCAGAAAATAATGAAAGACACTTGAATTTCAGACTTCATACCCTTCAGAAAATTCATACCAATTTTCTAAGTTTGTAAGAGCAGTATATAAAAAGGGCCCCTATTTTTGGGCTGTTGTCCCCTAATTATTGGTGGCTTTGTCCAGATTTCTTGCTTTAACAGGTTGAGAGGTAGACCACAGCCATGTACAAGAGTAGTTTATGAATATTTTTGCCTCATACCTTATGCAGAGATAGCAGCTTTTATTAGAAGAACATGCTAATGAGATGATCTGTTGTTGCTACCTCTTCCAATGGGGCATGATGCTATTGTCATTGTCTCAGACCAAGTTAGGCTATACTACAATGCTTGCATGCATGGTAGTTGGTTACATGATGTGCCTGAGCATCCCTTATTATTTAGACCTGTTTTTAAGTGTTTATACTGCACTGGACATGAGGGGATTGCTCAGCTAAGTTGTGCAGAGCAGGACATTATATTGTCATGGCCACTGGAGGCACTGGCAGTATGTTCTGCGCTATAGTATGCAGTTATACCTACACAATCTTTGGTACTCTATTGCTTTGTGCTCCACATGAGTTAAGAACCTTGGCTCAGGTATCTTGACACCTCTGGGTACACAGCTGCATGTCTCATTCCCTATTTGCTTAGTGACCACTTTTATAATTGCACAAAGTTATGGTATGCACATCAGACCCATATCAGCTCTGTGTGATGGCACAGAATGTTTGTGAACAGTATCCATTATTCTGTAAATGTATTTTCTTATTGTTTTTTTTTCCACTGGATTATATTTAAATGTTAATTTTATTCAACAAAAAATAAAAATACCATTGCCTTTTACTGAGATCTTCACTAGCTGTACCAGCCTATTCTCTTTAATGAAATGTATTAATATTTTGGTGTACATATTTTGACCTATCAATATTTGGTTGCTTGATGTCTCTGAATAATGTTGTTTGATCAGATATTTTTATGTCCTGCAGTTTGTTTAGAAACTCTTCGTTCACTGGGAGTCATAGAAAGGGTGCAGTCAATGTTTTCATTGTGTATCCATTTTAAATGTAACATTGGTAAAACCCAGCCTGGATATAAAGCCGTGGTGCTCTGACCATTTCCACTTGAGAATCCTTTTCCTGAGCAGTTTCCAACACTATGTATTTGAAGCATGACCACAGCAGTTTTCCACAAATGATCCTACACATGTATGTAGATGCATATAAGTTTCTTCATTTCACATCTGGTATATTCTGGCCCACTTATCAACTACAATATTCATTTTCTGGTATTCAGAACATGCCTAATACTAGTTACTCTATTTACTTGTTCTTTTTTAATGCCTAAGTAAACTTCAGTACCATTTTTAGTCTCCAGTATGAAAATGTCATATTGTTTGAAACTTCCAGCATGACACAGTGTACCTCCTGTCACCATCTTTCTATCTTGTTCACTAAAGCCACAGACAATTCCTGTATACATGTAACTGCTGCTTTCCCACTCTGCCTTCTCTGACCAGCCACCAAGTTATATGTCATAATATTCTGACATCCTAAGTGTGACTATCTGTCTATCATATTTCTTTGGCTGTCACAGTACATACTGCGATGTTGTAAGAGGTATTAACCTACTAGTTTGATAGGCTTAAGCACTGATAATTCTTTCAAATAAAGCATTAATGTCGTATGAACTGTGATATTAGGGGACCTGAAGGAAATGAGCAAAGGTGTTTTGTGCAATTAACAAAACAATCTCTTGTCAGTTTTCAACATAGTGTGAAAAGCTGCAAGCACACTAAAGTACTGTGAAAGGAGATGTACAGATCACAGTACAGTGTGAACGTGAACAAGAGAATAGTGTTAGCTGTTATAATATTTGAAAAATGCATTGCTAATTTCACATGCACAAAGATTACTCATAAAAGGAAAAATAAAACTTCATAACTGGAAACTGGCCTGAGTTACAGACCAATGTTTATAAACTTAATCTTCATTCAATTTGACCCAAATATGTTTTCTCTTTATAGAGATGGGGTCCCCTAGATAAATGAGTACATGCACTTGCCACCTGTGCTAGTAAAAGCTAGCAAAATGATGTGCTCATTTTAGACTGACCCACTTCTGTACAGCTGAGGGAGGAATCTATTTACTGAGTACAAGGTTTATGCTAACCATGAATTAATTAACCATTACATTTATATACTGTGTTTTTTTTTCTTCATTTATAATAATAAGAAAAAAGGATGAATGAATGACTGCACAAGAGTTTTAACTACGCGCACTTGCAATCCATCCTTTGGTGGCATTAGCATGTCTTTTTATGATGTACACAAACCCATTGTTGAATACAAATTTATTTTGTATATCAGTCTTATATTCTTGGTATTGCATATGGAAATTCTATTAACAAATGCATCCCTTTCTTTATTTCTTAGTAAAACTAGAAAGGTGGTCTTTGCTTACATGATTGAACTGTTTATCCACGTGATGTAAAGAGTAAACAAACAGCCTGAGAACAACACAGCTGGTGGAATGCAAAATCAGTGATGCAGTACCCAAACACCAAACCCACAAATTAGTAGCATTTCTTTTATTCCTACTTTCCCTAAGTGGTAACATTCAGTTTACTCCATTATCGGTCATCATAAACTGCAAAAACAACTGAGTAGTTGTAAAACGTTAAGGCCTATTAGGTTTACTTTATGCATTAGGACAAGAGTATGAATAAACTGCCTGGTACGGTCCAAGTATAGGGGCAGTATAAAAATAATAAAGTTAATTGATAATGAGGAAGGCTAGGTTCATGACTCAAGGATGGTTAATGAGAGAAGGCCATCATGGAGGCCTGCATTCCTTAATCCCACTTCCACTGCTAAAACAGCAGGGGTGTACAAAACAACCTTAAGTATATGTGTCAGGTGTAGGTGCAGTTATAGTACATTTATTTTGTAAGCAGAGGGTCTGAGTGGTGACTACAGCTCATTGCCTAGTTCTCAACTAAGACAGGACAACAACCAGCCTGCCTGTGCACACAGCTCCTCTAACCCAACCCCATGCAGTGGATATATGTGAAGGCCACTCCCATCCTCTGTCACATCTTCACAGTAATTAGACTAGTTTCCATATCACAGTACTCGTGTGTCAGTTACCAGAGATTCTGTGCTCTTCTTACCCATGCTGTGAGTGCTCAGGGTCCCCAGTGTCCTTCCTTCATGTAGTGGTTAATGTTCCATGGCATCTACTCCCAATAGCTATTAATTATTAGAGACAGAAGCATGTCAGTGTCCAGAGAGTAAATAGTGCAGATCCCCAGTACAAAAGTTTATATTATATTATGGCTGTGTATATGCTAAATTTGAATATTCCACTTATCTTGGAATACTTTAATTGGCATTTAGGTTTATCTGAATATTCCCTATAGTTGTTCTGTATACCCTCCCTATTTTAATGTGTTTCAAAACTGCAATGTATTTTCTTTGCACTTGATCTTTTAATGCTCTTTGTATTGTAACATTGATTGTAAAGAGTACAACATAGTGTTGCTGTCTGTTATGCTTTCATGTATACGACTGGGTGTGATTCATAGATATTACACTCCATACAAAGGAGAAGTGCAGAAAAACAATCATATCCAACCCTACAATGTTCAGAGACACTGGGGTAGATGAGCTAGAGATGGAGTGGTGCACTGAAACAGATTATCATGTGCAGATGAAATGCTGATGGGCAAACAAACAGTAATATCTATCCATACACAATTCACAGAACTTCCCTGTATGCCATCCTTGGCCCAGTTATACTGCTGTTGAGTGCAGCACCAGAGACTGAAAGCATAATAAGGCACCATGTCACTTACTTTGTATCATCCCCCAATAGCCAACACTTGCACCTACAAGAGTCAACAGATGATTACAGCAAAACAAAGCAACAGTGGTACATTAAGACATTCAGTAATGGCCATGTGCTGTATAATCCATTGTACCATCAGAAGATGTGGCACACATTAACAATATGGTCCAGGAGTCTAGCACTGTCTATGGAATATGGCAGACAGAAAATCTAGAAAAGCTAGATACAGACTGGAGGCTTACCTCAGCTCACCACACAGGATCTCATAATGCTGCTATGATGTCAGTCATTTCACAGAACTGGCTAAAGATACTCCAGTGAAGTCTGGTACACGGGGATAGGTAAATGGACAGAAGCTTTCACAAATGTTATGAATGATCTGTAAAGTCTTTTATAACAAACTGTACATAGTGCAGTTAGGGAGCACAAGTCTTGTGAGAACACCATCAAAAATGAAACTAGCCATGAGCTTTTCATTGGAAGCCAGTATATCAATAATACAATTAAGCAGAATGCTGCAGACCACTGCAAATGCCCCAATAACCTCAGGACCCCAGGATGTTCAGCTCTGCCACCCCCACATTTAGTTTCAACTCAAGGGTATGTCTGGCCTTAGCAAAGATAAAAACATAGGGGAATCCTAAGTGAAACACCAACACTGGTGGAGTTTTTAGTAGAATCTATAACAGAAGCTGCTGTTAAAAAATGGATAATTAGTAGACCATATAAAATATTGTGTGATAACTATAGGAATTAATCAGAGGATGTTAGAAAGGATTGGGTACAGAGACTGGATAAGCAATTCACAAAGAAACAATGCGGGGGTGACTCCTAAATATGCAGCAAAGCCTAGAAGATTTAGGATCTTTGCTTGGAAGTGTTTGAACAGGTATTTTATACCCCATGCAGACTCCAAAGACATTTTCCCCAGATAGATTGCAAATGTTGAAGGTGTGATGGTGAAGAAAGATATAATTGGGAACATATGTTTTAGGAGTGTAATGTGTTGGCAGACTTTACAAATTCCCTACAGGCTACTCTCACAGAAATACTGGGTGAGCAAATTGGTGTAACTAAGGAGATGATTTTTTTGAGCTGCGATACAGAATCAGACTTGTCTAGACATAGTAAGGCCTTGCTGAGTTTAATTCTGATAGCTTCCAAAAAAGCAAATACTAGAAACTGGAAATCAGAGTCTAAACCAATTGTAATATAAGTAGTAAATATAGTAACAGAGATAAAACAGCTGGAAATGGGATCTTTAGAAAAAGGCAGGAGCAAATTACATTGAAAAAATGGGAATTGTGGGAACAATATACGCAGAATAATGTTTTGGAGGAGGAATGAGGTTTAAAGGAAGGCAGAAATTGAATTAGCTTTGCAATGTCTAACTGGCAATGACTGGGTAGAATATAAGTGGTGTATAATGTTTGCAACTGAAAATTTGTTTTCATTTATATAAATGCATGATTGCCTGTGTCATAAGTGATAATTTAATAAAGATGTTTCTTATTTAAAAAAATGTATGTCTGGCCTCTCTCTCCCTATGTGGAGCATTACACTTTTGCATCTCGGATTCAGGTGGCTGTACCTATGCAGTCACCTGCACATACCTTTATGCTCCACACCACAGCTAGAGGACAGTGACACTGTATACATGTTACAATGCCCTAGGGTTGTGGTGGGTTACTGGTCAGTATTAACACAAGCTAAGGAGCTGACATCAGTGATGTATACATGTCTACAGCCTTTAGAAATTGTGTTGGATTTTTTATTCTAACAGGAACAGAATCTCATAGTGATGTGAAATGCTTATCCAAAAAGTCCAATAGTGACTCAGTTAATGAGCCACAATGAGATACTCTAGGTCTTCCTGGGAGGGAGTCCAGTCTGTAAGAGATTTAATGGCTGAGATCTAAGTGGAGGGTGACATAATTATGTACATTGGATGTCGAATAAATATACTCAAGCATACCACATGACTAGGGCTACAGGCAATTAAGTTTTGGTTGACTCAGGTAGAATTTTTGATACAACTGGTATACGTTATTCTTACTAAAATTTTAATTTATTGTAAGGATCCCTACATTTTACAAACTTGTGGTATATAAATGGAGGCTTTGTTTGCCCTAGCCTATGCAGATCTGTTCATGTTTATTTATTTTTTGACATAATGTGTATAATGGAAGTAGAGATATTTTTTGGATAGGATTGCAATGTGGTACCATAAACTTGAATCACTCGATCCATCCAGCCATTCATCCCATAACCCCTTTTTCCCATTTTGCACATGGCGTTGGGGTTATACTTCAGCTGTGACAGTCATCTACAACCAATGTTTGCACAGCCAGGTGGTAACATCTGGTTAATCTGAGAGGCAGTAAGGATAATTCGTTCTTCTTGATAAACTTTTTAAATAACACAGAGTTTAATCTAAGATTTACATGTAAAACAAAATGCCTCACAACTGACTTTTTAGATGTCAGTATTATGAAACTTGTTGACAGCTCTATCTGTACTAGCCTTTATAGAAAACTATTTTCCAAAATTATATTTTATTCATCAACAGTTGTTACCCCCTGCATTCTAACATCCCTAAAAGCAATTCTTGCTTATGAAAAGCATATGTTCTACTGAAGAAGAGAATGAAACAGTGACAAGGGATTTGAATCACACACTGGAAACACAGGGGCCACAGTATAAATGCATTATGAAATGCTGTGATCAAAAC
This sequence comes from Protopterus annectens, assembly GCF_019279795.1. Taxonomy (NCBI): domain Eukaryota; kingdom Metazoa; phylum Chordata; order Ceratodontiformes; family Protopteridae; genus Protopterus; species Protopterus annectens. Next base: position 625,933,181 of record NC_056730.1, read on the forward strand.
AGCAAAAATGTCTAGGAAAAATGTACTGCAATATCATTCTGAAACTATGGTCAACAGTAAGAGTGATATATGCTTTACCACTACATTTGGTAGTAATGCACATCAAATAAGAAATGTTATCTCAAAATGTTGAGGTATTTTAGGTAATAAAACATTATTTCAGTAGCATCTTACCACGGTTTTGTCATTTTTCTTACAAAAGGCCTAAGAATTTGAATGAAGTCTTGGGTAAGCATAAGAAACTCCAACCAGCTGAAAATATTAACTACAGTGTCAAGAAAGAGAATCATGGCATCTGGGAATTGCAATGTTTGTAACTTTATATTAACTATGTGAGTGTTTTCTAGGAGAACAACTAGTGAAGTGGATGCTATAAAACAGTTTATTAGCTGTAGTTATCAATTGGTGATTTATTAGATATAATGCTTATGTGGCTCCTGTATTGGTCAAACTTCCATCACAGTTAGAGTGTAGGTGCAGGAATATTGGGTCTATATCATTTCATCGAAGCCCCAATTTGCCAAACGCCTATTCATCAAACTTAAAGCATCGAATGCCATTTCAGCAAAAAAATTACATCATCAAAAAGATTTCTCAGGAGAAAAAAACTACTTGGCCACCACAGCAATCGCAACACAAATTACATTATTTTAAACTTACCAACGTGGGGGACTTTGCCCACCCCAACACCTACACCACACACACCCAAATTATATATTCCAACTCTGAGATCACAGTACATTATGGAAAAGGGCAAATTTGTTACAACAGCCAACTAATTCCCTTCCTTGGAAAAAAAATTTAGATAATGGAATCCTTCACTGAAATGGTTTTGATGTTTTAAGTTCGACAAATAGACGTTCGGTGAATTAAAGTTTCGATGAAATGATAGGTACCCGCCATCTAAGTGACATAAAGACAGAAAGCAAGCAAATGCTTTATATAACATGCCTAACAACATCATACTGTTATTTTTTAATGTCTAAGTGTTGTGTTTATAAACTTAAACGGGAAGTCCCATTAAATATAAGGCATGAAATTCAGAATAGTAGTGAACTCAAATGGATTATTAATCAGGGCTGCTTTTTTTCCTGGGTTTAAATTATGCTTATTGAATGAGAAAGAAACTATGTAGTAATATTCTATTCCCCTTACTATGTGTTTTTGTTCAGAACCTGTGTTAGAATACTATCGCTTTAATTGGGATGGGTGTTTGGTCACATGGTTGAATACTGATGTCTTTTAAATGGAATTTTGGGATTGTTTAATTTACAACTGAAAAGGTTTATATATAGATATATATATATATATATATATATATATATATATATATATATATATATATGGGAACAATTCACATAATCGAATTACTGAAATCTCAAATTTCATATGGTCGAAACCATATGATTGAGATTTCAGTAAATCGAATATGTAAAGTGTTAAAAAATAAGACCTTACTTATATTAAAACGTTACGTGCACACAGAGACAAGGATTCCTGTACAGTCTGTGTGCACGTAATGTTTTTATCTTTTCTGCGGTGTTGACAGGAAGTGGGAAACCTCCCTTTTTGCGCTTCCGCATACAGCGCAAAATGGGAGATTTCCCTTTTCCCCACTGTAGCGCAATCTCGGAGTTGGTATATTTAAGTAGGGGGGTGTGGGCGAAGCCCCTCTGCAAAAGCGGTGTTTGAGGTTTTTTTTTTTTTTTTTTTTTTTTATGGTTTCATTTCAGAAGTTCAAGTTTCCAAAACTTGGTTATATGAAATTCGAGATTTTGGGGATTCGAGCTTCTGAAGTAAATCCATATATATATATATATATATATATATATATATATATATATATATATATATATATATATACATTCTTTTTATTTTGCAAAATGAAATATAAAGTTTCATTTAGTCCTTGTATGCTTCTGTGCCGGTTTTGGCTTTACCTGGATTCTTGATTCCATGCACAGCGTTAGGGAGTTATGCTCACATGCAGTGATTTTGTTTACTATATTAATCACAAATGAAACAAAGTTAGACTAATGGTTATCATGGCTAATTCTATCACAAAAAGTGCACAGATTGCAAAGTGTTGACTACTTCAGGAAATTTCAAGCTAATTGTTTCAAAGAAGTCTGCACTATAACTTGGAACATACTTCACTACTCATTATTTGATGTACATTACTTCAGTTCACTGTTTTTGAATTTGATAAACATCATAGCCACTTACACAAAGACGTATTAGACTTAAAAGTAAAAATGTTACCTTATGACAAATGCTGCAAGACTGTAAATCTAACCTTTCATCTTCAAGGGAGACTGAAAACTCCTTTTGAGCCAAGTACTTCCTTAAATACCTTATCAAGCAGTTATCACAAAGGATTAAGACTCTGAGGCCTTTATAATCTACTTTCTATAGCCCATGGTACAGGATTTGGCTCTGCCACTTGCATATTATGTGACTCTGAGAAAGTCACTTAACCAGACAGTGCTCCTGGGTCATCTATGAAAAGGGACAGTTGTGTCCAGTGGATCTACCTGGTTACCAAATGTATGGAAATATAAAAGAAGTACACAAGTGAGCATATAATTACTCAATTAAAGATGTATTGATCTACTTTATACACCACACCTAGACAGCAGCCAGGCAAATGCCTGTCACTGTTAATACCTTTATCAGCAATACTGCTGATGTTTTACTTAAAATTTCATATTAAATGTTGTCTTACCATAGCTACATTTAATCCTCAAAGGATCTAGGTGTTAAATGTAAGAATAAACATGTCCTCCAGTTCATTTAGGGTTGTCGTCATATACCCTTCCCTGAGCAAAACTGGATACCCAAGAGCACAAGATTTTAAAGCCAGTGAACAACTGCACTGATGTTCCTTTTCTATGCTTAGCTAAATAATAAATAAATTAGTATTCCTAGTTGCCTAAAATACCCTTTTATTCAGTTTGTTAATACCTACTCATTCTGATCAAGGAATGATGCATTTTTGGTAAAAGCGCATTTTATACCATACGCAACATTGCAATTATTAAGGTATAATAACTGCCAAGAATCCACCTAACATTGTTTATTTTAATATTTCTTGAATTGTATACTTGGGAACATAAATTGCACTTATGATAGAGAAAAGTTTCTTTCTTTAAAGAAAGAAACTTTCCCCTGACTTTGTTTCAGTTCAAATTTGAATGAAAATATTTTACCAGTATTCATAGATTTCTTATAAATAAGACATGACGGGGGCAAATTGGTAAAAAATCTCCCTTATCAGACAATAAGATATGCCAGTGCTGTTTAATTATACATTGCACTTTTCAAACACAAAAAAACAAGACTACCTTGTAACAAAATAAAAGGTATACATAAAGTTTCATTTCACCTTTGTGACTTGATCTTATACTCATTTCCTTATAACCTCCTTTGGGTTCTTGCAGTTCCTGCACAAAACCAACTTTCCTCAACAGATGCACAATAATTTGTATTCCCAGCTGATCACAGTATTCATCATTAGTACTATTGCATTCCTGTTTGGTAGGGAACTCAAAAAGAGAGAGAGAGAGATTTTGTGTAAGAAATTATTTGCTGAGTTGCTGTTCGAAAATAATTACTTAATGCAACCTACCCCTTTCACCTATTAATGTTACAGCTAAATACTGCTCAAAAAATAATAATTACTAAAAGTGAAAAGGATACCCTATCAATTGATATTTAAGGAATCAAAAAATCCAAAATGTTATCAATGCATCCCTTAAAGACAAACAGTAGATCATCTGTGCACCTCGAAAACAACATCACCAACTTCTGGAATAAATTGAGACCATAGATAAACATATTAATAAAATAGGGCACAAATCTACTGGCATTCAATGGAGCATAAGTTGCTTTCATTACAATGGCATTTTTCTAGTGGAGGCATTTCTCTCAAACTGAAAAAAAACATCGTGAGTTAACAAAATAGACTGAATTCAAAAAATATATTGGAGGACCTCATAGGGAACAGATGTGGACAACGTTTTTACTTCTAATGTGCCCCAGTGATACTCAGTTGTACCAGATCAGTTTGGTAGTTCTGTTCTGTCTGTCTCAGTTTTGCACCTTTATCAAATGAGTCATTTGTGTTAAATAATGAATTGAGGAACAAGTCCTCAGTATACTAAACCCCTAATATCTGGCAGTAGGTGTTCCAGGGAGATCTACCAACTTTTTGTGAATTTTTCAGTATAGAATAAAAACAGTATTTTAAGGGTTGGACATAAAAAGCTTTTTACAATTTTTTTACATAAAAAAATCAGACACCTACATGCTTTTTCTAAAAGGGACAACAAATAATCAATTTTTACTTGATTTTTAGGTAGCAACACATGCACCACAGTAGGATTTTACATCTTTACATAGTCTCCTCCATTTAATAATCATTCTATTGTCTCTTTTGACTGCACTGAATATATACTTTGATTTTACAAAGTTCATAGTTGCTTCAGGATTCCACTTTATGGGCTTGAAACACTGAATTTCGATATTTCAGTATTTCTTTATGGATACTAAATATACATCTTTCTTTAACATGCATAAAGACCACTTTATTCTTATTACCATAAGACCTAATAAAATACATCAATGTACTCTTCTCTTTAACATCTGATATTTCAAAACACAAATAACTTCAGTTAAGAATCCTTACCTATATGACATTATTCACTTCACTATGAGATAGCACTTAATAAAAAAATATATATATATATATATATATATATATATATATATATATATATATATATATATATATATATATACATATATGGATTCACTTTATATCCTCAAAATACTGAAATATCGAAATTCAGTATTTTAAAGCTATAAAGTCAATTTTTTGAAACCATGAAAACTCAAAACCGCGAAATTCAAAATCTCGCACACCAGAGATTTTGAATTTTGCACTTCTACTGCAAACACACACACACACACACACACACACACACACACACACACACACACACACACACACACACACACACACACACACCATCCTCCCCACACACAAACACAAGCTCTCTACTACATAAAAGCAGGGGTTCAAGCCCACCTGCACACCCCCCCACTTAAATATTCTCACTCTGAGGTCGCACTACACACAAACACACACACAAAACACCACCATACAAGCTACATTCTCCTCGCACGCACACATCACAGCAACAAAACACACTGACACACCACAGCCCCTACCCAAAACCCTTAACACACACACACACACACACACACACACACACACACACACACTTACCTGAATCCATAACCACAGCAAAACCTCAGAAGCATGAAATTCAAAACCGCCGGTATTCGAGGTTTTGAATTTCACGCTTCTGAGCTTTGGCTGTTCTCAGGATTCCACTTTATAGGCTCGAAACACTGAATTTCGATATTTCAGTATTTCGAGCTTCTCAAGTGAATCCATATATATATATATATATATATATATATATATATATATATATATATATATATATATATATATACATGTATATTTGTGTGTGTGTATGTGTGAACATCACATACTGAAATATCCAGCAGCATTTTCACTATCACTAACATTCACATCTTTACTGACATTATTAAAATGGGCACCTCAAGGAAAAAGTTTACTAATGTGACTTTCTTGCAAACTATAAACATTTCTACAAATAACGTTTCCAATCATAAGATTAAATAGGAATAAAATTAAACTCCTTACAATGTATATTATAAATTATGTTTGATTAAAGTAAAGGATATCAAGTTTAGTGCCTTTGAATTTCCCTGCAACAGTCTAAGATTGTTTTTATATCTTAACCCTTTGATTCAAACTGGAAGTGGGTTGATCTACCATACTTTCGTAGTAGTGCCATCACTGAAGTATATAATAGTTGACCAAAAGTTCCAGTTATCACATCACCAATGACTATGATCTCATGTTTGCAACATAGGCAATCAAAAATAATGAAACGGTGCACCCTCTGTACCCACCCACACCACATCATCTCAAACCATACTAACTCTGAGATCACACAAGAAAAGAGGCAAGGAGAACATTCCATACTCCACCTAATTACAGTTTAGCATCCATGTCTGAAGAGCAGAATATTCTGCAATCAGTACAAAAAAATTCCCTTTACAAGAGACAAGCACCCCCAACCCCACCACCAACACCCCCTCAAGCTCCCTCATCTCAAAATAAATGTACTGTGAAATCACCACGACAGTGAGGAAAAGGAAAACCTTATTTTTTACAGTTAACATCGTATGATCAGCCAAGGCTCAGCTAGTATGTTTCAGTACATAGTGCTAAGGCTAACTGTAAGACAAATAAATAAATGTATAAATAAAGGATTTACTACAAGCATTCAAGAATCCAAGAACTCAAAGATCACTTTCTCGCAGTCAGGTCTTCAGTGCCTTGTAGCTTGTACAGGCTACTACCCACATTCAAACTCGAGCATGAGTTTTGGCAAGTAGCTGCTACACTTTGCCCAAATACATTGTCCAAGTTTGAGCAAGTTAAGTGCAGTAGGTGCGGGGACAGAGTGGGAGTATAGATTAGGGCAGCAAATAGGAAGGAGCTTTAGGTTTAGAGTGCAGGAGGGAGCATATTATGTTTAGGGAATGGGAGTGGAGTCTTAAGGTTAGGGAGCAGTAGATGAGTTTTAGGGTTAGGAAGCAGTAGGGTGTTTAGGTTTAAGGAACAGTAGAGGAGTTTTAGGTTTATTGAGCAAGAGAAAAGTTTACATTTAAGGAGCAATGAGGGAATTTAGGTTTAGGGTAGAGGGAGTGGTGTTTTAGATTTAGGGAGTGATCAGGAATTTTAGGTTTCTGGAGGGAGAGTAGAGTTTTAGGTTAGGGATCAAGGATTTAGGTTAGTAACTATGTAGGAGTTTTGCAGTTAGAGCTAGGACTCTGGTAGGTCTGTACTCTGTCATAGGGTTGGGTGTAGGGCAAAGATATGATCAGGTTAATTGGAGTTAGAGCACTTGCTTTTATTTATTTTATTTAACATTTGTTTACCGGGAAAGTCTGACTTGGAACAAAGCCAATTTTCAGCAGAGGCCCATGGAGAAATGCTCCAGATGCATGTCTTTGTAATGTAGGAGGAAACCCACACAAATGCAGGAAGGACATGCAGACTCTGCATAGAAGGCACCCCAGCTGAGAATCAAACTGGAGAACCTCTTACTGTGAGGTGACAATGCAACCACTACACCACTGCTCTGTCCCCATCACCGTTTTTTGAGCAAGTGGCAGCAAACAAGTATGTCTCAAGGTCCTAGTATGTGAGCTCTTGTAGTCAGCCCATAAATAAATCAATGCAGTGCCTACTAGAGACTCAGTTTCAGAACAGTATGATCTGAGGTTGATTATTATTATTATTATTATTATTATTACTATTATGATTGAATTAATGTTTGCTATTTGAAGTGAGCCAATGTCATTTTTGGCCATAGACCCTACATGTAGTAAATGGATAAAAATATTTTGTGTAAGAAGTAGTTTATTAGTGAACCACAATAATCTAAAATATAAAATATATGCTTGCTATGGACTACTGATTCTAAACCAAAAGTAGAAATGTAATGAAATAGCTGACTATAATAATTACTGGAGTTATTTTATTTTTAAGGGAAAAATTGTTAACATTTAACAAACAGTTGTGGTATAACATAAATTACATGTATTTCTTAGTGTATGACAGTCACCCAAGTTGAGAGGCAGAGTATAGTACTTTGCATAAAAACTGGGAATATATGGTTGCATTATGTCTAGAAGAGGGTCATGACAATTACAGACTAGACATGACGAGATCATTACTTACTTGCATTTGGTGTAAGCTAAAGTAAAGCTTTTGGGCTAGTTTTATAGATGTCTGATCCAGTTTATTTATTTATCTTTTATTTTATTTATTTTTTTCTTTAAAATGTTCAGCTGTGGTAGAACTCTGATCCCTGTGGACAGTTTCAGGCTCTGCTCAGAAAGGGTACAAAAGAAAACTTAAAAAAAACTTAAAAAAAATACAGTATTTAAATTAATTTTAACTGTGTTGCAGGAATATTAACTGAACTGGAAGTTTTGACTCTGCTCTTCAGTTAGTCCCACCCATCCTCCCTGTTTTTGTTTTGGTGTTAATCTTAGTGGCCTTGAAACTGCCCGCCCCTCTTGTAAATTTGTGTTTGGATACTCCTTCTGGGCCCATCTCATTTGCTCACTCAACTGAGTGCAGTGAGATCATATTCTGATTTCAGGCACTCCTACTGTGTACAAAGAGAGCATCTGGGAAACAGAAAAAAAAAATTAAGCTTGTTTCCTGCCTTTCCTGTTAAGTAGTATAGACTATTTGTAGGCTTCTGGGCCCCCAGGCCCTTCTGTGTTGGAGGAAGCCTTCTAGCTTAGTTTTTTCTTATAACTAGCCAGTTTTCTAGTTTCAGCACGCAAATCTGTTTCTTTGATCTCAGCACTTGTTCAGAAAAAAAAAAAAAAAAAATTACTGTACTTGTGTGTTGTTGTGTTTCTACCTACTTTTTTTTACTTTTTGCATCATCTTAAAAGTACTCAGTTGTATTTATTACTGCTTGGTGTAACTCAGTTTTAAACAGAAAAAAAAAAAAAAAAAAAAAAAAAATTTGTTAAGTGTCTCCTGTCTGTTATAGGGTAATAGACTGGCCCCCAGGCCCTTCTGTGTTGGCCTTCTGTTTTGGAGGAGTTTTTTAGTTTTTTTCTTATAACTAGCCAGTTTTCTAGTTTCAGCACTCAAATCTGTTTCTTTGATCTCAGCACTTGTTCAGAAAAAAAAAAAAAAAAAATTTCATCTGCTTTTACTGTACTTGTGTTTCTACCTACTTTATTTTACTTTTGCATCATCTTAAAAGTACTCAATTGTATTTATTACTGCTTGGTGTAACTCATTCTAAGCCTTTTGGTTTAAACACTTGGGCTTCGGACCAGTTGTTTTACACTGAGAGGGTTTGTGGTCTGCACTGTAGTGGCAGAACAGGTAGCTTACATCCTTCTAGGTTGGGAACTGCTGATTGAGGGCTCAGTGTCTGTTATTCTAAAAGTGTATTAATTCTGGTTTAAGCACTTGGGCTTTCAGGCCAGTTATTTTACATTAAGAGGGTTCCTGGTCTGCACTCTTGTGGGAGGAGAGGCTGGACTCTGCCCTTCTGAGCTGGGAATTTCTGGTTAAAGGCTTATAGTGCATGCATATCTGAACTGCTTCTTACTGAAGTTGGTGCGCCTTGTTTGCTGTGGCATAGACTGGATTCGGGCCTGCTTGATCTAGCTTTGTTTGTGTAACTTGAGCACTAATCCAGGCATTCTCTAAAGTATTCAATTGTATTTATTACTGCTTGGTAGTAACTTGATTAAAGTGTAGCTATCATTCTAAGTCTTTTGGATTAAGCACTTGGGCTTCAGACCAGTTGTTTTACATTACGAAGGTTTGTGGCATGCACTGTGGTGGCAAGACAGGTAGCTTTCATCCTTCTAAGTTGGGAACTGCTGATTGAGAGCCCAGTGTCTGTTATTCTTAAAGTGTATTAGTTCTGGTTTAAGCACTTGGGCTTCAGGCCAGTTATTTTACATTAAGAAGGTTTGTGGTCGGCACTCTTGTGGGAGACGAGGCTGGACTCTGCCCTTCTGAGCTGGGAATTTCTGGTTAAAGGTTTATAGTGCCTGAATATTTGAACTGTATCTTACTGAAATTGGTACACCTTGTTTGCTGTAGCATAGACTAGATCCAGGCCTGCAGAATCTAGCTTTGTTTATATGCTTGTTGTTTGTTTGCTTGTTATTTTCCTGAAACGCTAATTCCACCTAATACGCGGCTTCTCAGCGCTTCTGTGGATCACTAGTGATATCTGCATTGCTTACTGTACTTATTTCCTTGTTTCACTTGGAAGAAAGTTACTGTTTGTCATTTTTGCATTTAAGTTACCTGTAACACATTGCACTTAAGTTACCTGGCACTTGCTCACTAAAGCAATTATATAAGTCAGCACTAAAAATTAAAAGCACTACATCCTCACTCCCCACTGGCCCTTGTTTTCAATTATTAAGGAATTCCCAATATTATTCTAGCATGTCCAAAGGTCAGTTGTCAATCTCCTCTCTGGTCTAGCTGGTGAATCTGGGAATCTTGAGGCAATGTTACAACTGCCTCATGTACACAGACAACCCTCTCCTCCTCCCAACAAATTCCAACACATGTGAGAGATGCAACCATATAGCCAAACTGGAGGCTAAGCTCTCTCAACTCAGTACTGGCATAACCAGTCAGGAGGAGAAGGAAACCACACTCACTACAATTCCAGTCTCACATAGACCTACCACGACAGCAAACCAAACACATAATCACACAAAAACATACTCGGAGGCTCTAAATAAAAATCTGCCTAAGCAGCAGAGACCTCCAAACCAGACATGCAAGCAACCGCTACCCCAAAACAAAACACGTGCAACACATATCTCACAAAGCCAGTGTGCCAAACATTCACAGCCCTTAAGACTAAACAACACACCTGATACACTTGTAATAGGTGACTCTATCATCAGGCACACTGACATCCCACTCACCAGGCTGAACAAGGAGAGGGTCACGGTGAGCAGCCTGTCGGGCGCTAGGATCCGTCACATAACACAAGCACTCAGGTCACTCCAAGGCAAGTACAAATATGACTCAGTCATTGTCCATGCTGGTGTGAATGACCTGAGACGTACGTCCCTGGACTACATGAAAAGAGACATAAAGGAGCTCTCTGAGCATGTAGCCCAGGCCGGTATGACCCTGACCTTGAGTAGCATCTTACCCTCACCAAGAATGATGCCACAATATGAAGACAAGATGATGAATTTCAACAATTGGCTTAAGTACTGGTGTCATTCAAAGGGGATCCAATGCCTGTCAGCTTGGGATGATATGCTCGACAAGCCACGATGCTTCGCTAGGGATGGCTTGCACCTGTCACCCCTGGGCTTTCGGATATTGGCAAAGGCTCTTGCTACCCCCATAGTGCCTTTTTTAGGCAAGGCTCAAAAGACAAACCCACCTCCATAGGTATCACAAGGGATAAGAAACTAAGAGTAATGCTACTCAACGCCAGAAGTCTAAACCTCAAGATGCATGCACTTGAAACTCTCCTTAGCATGGAGAACATCGATATCTGTGCAGTAACAGAAACCTGGTTCAGGGCTCCATAGAGCACCCCAGCACTACCAGGTTATACCTCATACCATGCTTTTTGGCCCCAAAACTTGGACCGAACCACAAAAGGAGGGGGAGTATCAATATTCATCAAAGATACCCACACCTCCAGGTTGGTGGCAAAGCACGAAGCATCAGAGACTATCCATGTGCAACTAACAGTGGGTAAAACTGCCTTCAAGTTTATAGCCTGCTACAGACCAGCCTCCCAAACCCAGGAACCCCACTTGGCCTTCCTGAGAACACTGGAAAATATGAAGGTCTCTCCAAACACCATTATATTGGGCGACTTCAACTACCCAAACATAGACTGGGAGCATTACTCTAGCTCCAACACCCTAGCCCAAAGGTTCCTAGAATTTATAAACTCAAATGCTATGGAACAACTTGTTACCACTCCCACAAGATGGGAAAACATACTGGACCTGATCATCACCAACATGGGGACTCTATGCTCCAGACCAGAAGTGTATCCCTCACTGGTAAGATCAGACCATGAACTAATCTCACTGGATATTCACATCCAGACCCCACCCCCTGCCCAGAAAACCACAGTGAAAAACTTCTCTAAAGCAAATTTCACACTCCTCAAAACCGAGGTGGAATCCTTCAAAGCCCCTGGGCCTGTGGAAAGTACAGCCGAGACCACAGAATCCTTTATAAACGCATTCTATGAACACCTTCAGGAATGCATGGATCATGCGATCCCAAATAAAACCAAGACCCAATCCTCCAAAGGCAGACGTCCTGTCTGGTGGACCCCAGCCATAAACAAACTATACAATAGAAGGAGGAAGCTACTAAATGATAGAGCAAAATCCCAAAAAGGGAAGGCATCACTGATCAGTATTAGCAAAAAACTACGGGCACTCATAAAATTGTCTAAGGCCAGCTTTGAGAGAAAAATTGCACAGGACACTAAGGATAATCACAAGGCTTTCTTTAGTTCATAGGTTCATAGGTTCATAGGCTAGTACTAAGCTAACTGCTGTTTTGGGCCATTTGAAGCCTAGCCAGTTACCCCATGTGAGAATCAAACCCTGCACCTTGTGTCTCTAAGGTAAGCACCTTAACCATTATGTCATCCTCTCACCCCAAAAAAAAAAAATAAAGATATTGGGGACCTGCAGACACTGGATCCTACCCAGTTCGGCTTTGTTAAGGGTGGTAATTCCCAGATATGCTCAGAATTAGTCCAAAATGACAAAAAATACACTGAACCCACAGACATTGCCAACATCCTAGCTGACAGGTTCAGTGCAAACTTCTCCCCTCCCACCAAAAGAGCAAATATCTATCCCAGAAGAGTGCTACCCAACTGACATCTCAGATGCTCAGGTAAGAGCCGCCCTCTCCAAAGCAAAAAACACAGCATCAATGGGACCAGACGGTGTCCCAGGCTGCGTCCTACATGAACTCCAAGAAGAGCTAAACTCAAACATAAAACTACTGATCAATCTCAGCCTTACTACAGGATATGTACCCAAAGAGTGGTGTACAGCAACAGTGGTCCCTCTCCATAAAGGTGGTGCCTCAACGGATCCTGGAAACTATCGCCCCATAAGCCTGACTAGCTTGGTCTGCAAAGCTATGGAAAGGATCATCATGGACCTCATAAATAAAGATATTGGGGACCTGCAGACACTGGATCCTACCCAGTTCGGCTTTATTAAGGCAGATCCTGCCTCTTAAACCTGGTTGACTTCTTTGAAACAGTCACCAAGGCCATTGACGAGGGGAAGGTGGTCCACACAGCCTACCTGGACCTCGCAAAAGCCTTCGATACAACACCCCACTCGGGCATTATAGATAAGCTCACCAGCTTAAATATAAACCCCTATGTCACTAGATGGATTGCAAACTGGCTCAAGGACAGAACCCACATGGTTAGAATTGCTGGAGCCATGTCAGACTCCAAACCAGTTACAAGTGGTGTCCCACAAGGCTCAGTCCTGGGACCTCTCTTGTTCGGTATATATTTCTCGGAGGTACAGGCCAACACAGGACTGTGGCTGACCAAGTTCGCAGATGACTGCAAACTGGGCGCCATAATCGACTCTCCAGCCGACACAAGCATCCTCCAAAAGGGCCTCATAGAAACAGACAACTGGTGCCAGAGCCATGGCCTCAAGCTAAATGCCAAAAAGTGTATAGTCATCCCCTTTGGAAAAAACAAAGTGCCCACAAATTACCACATAGGTGGTAATCCATTAAGTACAGAAGAAGTAATTAGGGACCTGGGGACCCAAATTGATAGCAATCTCTCATTTGACAACCACGTAGCCAAAGTGGTTAGAAAAACATTTTATATAGCCCACCTAATCATGAAGGGATTCACATCTAGATCAGGGGAGTTCATCGTGCCTCTTTACTTATCCCTCATCAGGCCCATAATTGAGTACAATGCCCCTTTTAGGATGTACCTTACCAGACACCTGCAGCAACTGGAAAGACCCCAAAAGTACCTCACCAAGAGGATCAAAGGGCTCAAACAGATGCCATATGCTGCCCGGTTAAAGAAACTCCAGCTCTACTCAGTGGCATACCGCCTGTTCAGAGGCGATCTGTGCCTGATGTATAAAGTCATGTCCAACCCGGAATTAATGGACATGCTGCACCTCAGAAAATCCAAATCCCATCGAGCTACGCTCGAGAGACTTGAACCTCAGCACTGAAATAAATAGGACATGCTGGAGGGACAGATTCATAACCCAGAGGCTCCCTTCACTCTGGAATAAAATCCCAGTCCAGGTTAGGCAGAGTCCCTCATTGACTTTCTTCAAGAGGAATCTTGATGAGTGGATGGGAGATCGTAGGTTTACCCCGGGTATCACTTCTGTGTCACTGTTAGACAGAGGCACAGTATACTAACCTCAAAAAAGGGCATAGCAAAATTCATTTAAAATGGGTGGCGAAAGCCAAACACACTCTGGCTAGGCTTATAAATGCCCTAGGGCAGACAGCCTAGTATGAGCCTATGAACCTATGAACCTATGAACCTATGAACTGATGTAATTGCACTAAAGTGAAAACATGCTACAGTTAAATTGGTATATCTTTCCTAGTAATTTTGTATATAACATTATTGGCAAAACAATGCAAATACATTCAATATTAGAAATATGAAAACGGTACTAGTGGTCAGATCTATGCACAATATATACAGATGTTGTAAAACTAAGAAAGATGAAGTGAGAGAGAGTAGAAAATGAAAACAGCAGACAAAATTCTTATTTTTCTTACTCCTAATTCACAGGAATTAGATAGCAAAAGTTTGTTGAGTTATAAGCATCTGGTTTAAGTATTTGCATATTATAGGAGCTAAAGCTATGAGTTAGAATCACCTAGAAGCATACATTTATTCTGGGTCTATATTAGAAAGTCGAATGTTGAAAAGAGTGAACGCTCTTACAACGACCCCTAATAACCAAAACCACAGAATGTCGAATGGCCGGAAAAAATCACTGGGCCATTGCCAGGACTTTGCTGTTTCCTCCACTTGGTGCAATCTTGGAGTTGGTATATTTAAGTAGGGGGTGTGTGGGGGCACACACTTTATTTTGTCTGTTTTTTTTGTAGCTGTTCCGTATGTTCTGTATTGTGTGGTTTCGATCGTTAGATGTCGATGTAAGAGCATTCGCTCTTTTTAACATTCAACTTCCTAATATAGACCCATTTATTCTAGTGGACCATGTGAATAAAATAGTTAATAGTTTGTCCAGCAAAAGTATTGGTGATAGTTGTCAGGCATAAACACTATATAGACTGACCTTGGTTAACTGAATTTGACAAAATACCCAATTATGTGATGTTCAGAGACCATAGAAAAAATGAGTATACAAGCCTGAAAAGACAGAGAACGTCAAGGAATAGACTACCTAGTATAGAGGTTGTTTTTAGTATAGAGGTTGCACTGGCAATGGTCCTACCTCTCTAAAAAGACAAAAAGGAAAATATTTTAATTTTGGGGGATGCTAGAAGGGGTTGGGAATATAGGCTGCAAAATGACTGCAGGACATTTAGAGAATTTGCTGGTAGCAGAAACTGATGCATACTTTGCCATAACTGAGAGCTGCCTTCCTAACTGTCTCGACAGTCTCTCAACAAACTAGTAAGAAGCCAAGGTCTCATCCTTTATTTAACATCACATGAAAAGAAAGTACTGAAAGCTGGTTTAACTTTGAGTAGCAGGTGTGGCATGGCATGACTCATATATCATATTTCATAAAAAAAAAAGACTCAGTAATATGTATGTATGATTTTCAGGGGACACAGTGAGGATGCTAGGGCACACTTCGTCCCATTATTAAAGTACATAAAGGTAGCAGGAGTTAAACACAGGATGATTTACCCAGACATGCCACACACAGGATGTCATGCTGGCCCTAGAGTTAACAAATTACTTTCTAAAGTCACAGACAAGATGCAACAGGGGATTATTTGAGTTTAATGTCAAGGTAACTCCTTAGGCTGCTAAAAAGTGGATTTTCTTTATGTAGTTCGCAATAGTGAAGAAAAAGCTTCAAAGAGTCCAGCTGTGTAAACTCAGGTGAACCATGAGAGACTGCCTGAGTAAAAAGGAGATATAAAAGGGAGAAGTTATTTGTGATGTATCACTAAAAGTACAGTGAATGAGTGAGTAGTGCAGACTGTTTGCTTTACTGGCAAATAATTCCTCCACAGAAGAACGAAAAGTTATTCTTCAAGTAGCTTGAAACAGCTTGCAGAGCCCATCTTCTGCAATTAAGTGTTCTGTTATGTTTTTTCTCTGTTATTTTTGACTCCATGCCTTCAAACCATAAAGCCTCCCTTTATGGGTCTTGAGACTACTTATTTCCCAGCTACTGGCATCTCCAAGAGCTGACCATAGGAACCATCAAGCCAGTAGGCATGGAAATTGTTTTGTGTCCTCACCAGCATCCTGGCAATGAGGATATTTTTATTTAGGATCTAACCACAACCACTATTGACTGCTGTGTACACCCATGTCACCACAAGGCCTCCTATAACTTTCCCATGCATGTGTATGATACCATCTACAAGGTATAAGGACTGCCATCCTGATACCACCTACAAGGTATAAGGACTGCCATCCTGATACAACCTACAAGGTATAAAGACTGCCATCCTGATACCACCTACAAGATATAAAGACTGCCATCCTGATACCACCTACAAGATATAAAGACTGCCATCCTGATATCACCTACAAGGTATAAGAACTGCCATCCTAATACCACCTACAAGGTATAAGGACTGCCATCCTGATACCACTTACAAGGTATAAGGACTGCCATCCTGATACCACTTACAAGGTATAAGAACTGTCATCCTAATACCACCTACAAGGTATAAGGACTGTCATCCTGATACCACTTACAAGGTATAAGGACTGCCATCCTGATACCACCTACAAGATATAAGGACTGCCATCCTGAAACAACCTACAAGGTATAAAGACTGCCATCCTGATATCACCTACAAGGTATAAGAACTGCCATCCTAATACCACCTACAAGGTATAAGGACTGCCATCCTGATACCACTTACAAGGTATAAGGACTGCCATCCTGATACCACCTACAAGGTATAAGGACTGCCATCCTGATACCACCTGCAAGATATAAGGACTGCCTTCCATGACTAGGAATCACCTATCCTATGTCTCCAGTTCTTGTCATTTCAGTGCTTTACAAGTCCCTACTTGTATGGAAAGCATTGGCTGACTGAATCTACTATTTCTTCCTCAAAGATGGGCAAGCTGGCATTGCCAACTCAATCCTATCCTACCTCACCTGACTCTTCAAGCACCCCAGAAACTTCTCAAGCTTGGGTGCCCTGCTTCATAATCTGAGCTTTATTTCTCCATAACACAGAGCTGGGTAAGGTATTCTCTGTTTTAATTTGTGCATCAACAATGCTTGTGATTCTATATGGACATTGTCTACAGATGTTGCAAAGAGTATTGAGGAGACCAGGGAGTTAGAGTAGCAGTCATTCTTTATGCAATCATGTGCCATGAAGCTCGTAGATGGCAGGCTTAACTAATTAACTGAAATGGCAAATATTCTGATACTTATTTCCCTATTATTGGTGCTCTCTGTTTAATAGAATATTATGTGTAGAAAACCTTACCTGGTTACGCATCTTATCATATATTCAGACCCCAAATTGTGGGCAGCAAAGCCAAAGACACACACACACCTCCAGGCTGGTCAAACAGTATGACACACAGGAGATACTCCAGGTGCAGATAACCATTGACAAGACCCCTATTCATATCACAGTGAGCTACAGGCCCCCAAATTTGACTCAGGATGCCCACTCCACCTATCTGGACCTCTTTGAATCTATCAAGATTCAACCCTTTACCCTGATCTTGGGCGACTTTAACTACCCAACTATAGACTGGAAAAACTACTCATGCCAGAATGCAAATGCCCAGAGATTCCTTGATTTTATCAATGTAAATGTCTTGGAGCAGCTAGTCAATACCCCAACAAGAGGTGATAATATCTTGGACTTGGTATTAACCAACATGAGTAACCACTGCAACACCCCTACAGTATCATCTTCCCTGGTAAGATTCAACCATAAAGTGGTCACTTTTGAAGTCAGCATCTCCCCTGACCCCCCTCTAGCTAGGGTCATTCAAAAAAACTTCTCCAAAGCTGATTACAACCTCATGAGGGATGGTATAAACAGCTTCACAGCCCCCTCCCCCTCTGTTGGAACTGGCACCAATATCCAAATCTACACCAAAGTACTATACGAACACTTATACAGATGCATGGAATCAGAAATACTTGACAGGACAAAATCATCCTCCGCAAGGAAGAGTAAACCTGTCTGGTGGACATCTGCAATAAATCAACTCTATAACAAAAGGAAAAAAATTGCTGTCCAGGACCAAGAAGGAACGGGTGCCCAGTTGGAAGCAATGTCTCTTTAGCCTGAACAAGCAAATAAGAGCACTAGTGAAATCCTCTAAAGCCAACTTCGAGTCCAAATTGGCCACATCTACTAGAGACAATCATAAGACTTTTTTCACATATGTCTGTAATCTCAAAAGAAGCACCCAGATCTGTTCAGAACTGGTGGTCAAGGACACCACATACACAAATGCTTTTGATATAGCCAACCTACTGGCTGACAGATTCAATGAAAACTTCACCCCTCTGCCCCCCATCAGTAAATCAGGACATCCCCAGTACCTGCCCCCCTCCCCTTATCTCTAGGGAACAGGTCATTGCTGCCTTCTCAAAGGCAAAAAATACAGCCTCCATGAGACCCAATAACATCCCAGGCTGCATCCTACATAAACTTAGACATGAACTTGCAGCACCATTAGGCACTCTATTCAACCAATGCCTGAGTACTGGCTTTGTGCCAGCCGAGTGGAGGACAGCCACTGTCATCCATTGGCACAAAGGTGGAGCATCCACCGATCCGGGAAATTATAGACCCATCAGCCTAACTAGCCTGATCTGCAAGGCCATGGAATGAATTATCATGGACCTCATTAACAGGGACATTGGCAACTTCCAAACACTCGACCCAGCACAGTTTGGCTTTGTCAAGGAGAAGTCATGTCTGTTAAATCTGGTCAACTTCTTTAAGACAGTCACCAAAGCCATGGATGAGGGGAAAATGGTGCACACCACCTACTTTGATCTGGTCAAGGCCTTCGACACTATTCCCCATTCAGGCATAGTAAACAAACTCTCTTAACTAGGTATTAATTTATATGTTAACAGATGGGTAGCAAGCTGGCTAACTGATAGAACCCACCTAATCAAAATAGGGAAAGCCACCTCAAGCAGTAGACCCATAACAAGTGGTGTACCCCAGGTATCGGTCTTGGGGCCTCTGTTATTTGGGATATACTTCTCTGAGGTGTAGGCCAAAACCAGTGGGCCATGGCTGACCAAGTCTGCAGATGACTGCAAGCTTGGGCATGGTCATAAATTCCCCAAGTGATGTGGACATCCTCCAAGAGGGTCTCACCCGAACAAATGACTGGTGCCAGAAACATGGCCTCAAGCTGAAAGCCAAAAAATGCATCCATTGCAGCCATTACAGTGACAAATAGGAAACGTATAAGATAACTGATTGGCTTTGTGGGTATGCCTTGCTGGGAAATGATAGATGCTATGTGACTGCCGTAAGACTCACGTAAAGCAAGAGTGAACTAAAACAAAGGGATTGTGGCTGGCTAGAAGGCGTGGGTATGTGGCCTATTCAAGGATCTGTACTTTTCACCCATATAAAAGTGAAAATGACTATCACAGATGAGTAGAAAGGAAGTATTTGCTGAATTATAGCAGTAAGACTAATTTTGGTTGTTAAGGCCAGTCATATACTTCCTGTTGTTTCTGCAATGCCTGCAAGGCTAAGGTAGATCACCTGAACTAGTACCTGAACAGTTTCATTAGTAGGTTTAGGGGTGCGACACTGACTTCTTCACTCGTCAGTTCGTCTCTTGCACTTATGGAAAAATAGGATGAATATAGCAGAAGCTGCCAACCCCACCACACCCCCATTGACTCTGAGCTGCTTGCTACACAGATAAGCAAAGACCAGTACTGTATATATGGCAAATGAAGGGCCATATATGAATAGCATAAGGGGGAGGGGAGAATACATTAAAAAGGGAGATAAAGCGGCAGAAAATGGACAATGCAAAACAGATGACATTTAGACTAATAAGTAGCTTGATAACAAATTCCATGAACTAGAAACATTAATCGGCTAAAAACATAATAATTGCCATTATTCCTGAAGCATGGCTTAGATTGAACAATATCCCTATAAATATTCCAAATTATGATAGATATCATAACTTGAGGTCCCTTAAAATCGATGGTTTAAATTCTAATTTTGATAGGGACAACTTCAAATCTAGATGAAATATTCTGTGCCACTGATGCTGGAAATCTTAATATTAGAACTTTCTAGATCTCATACATTTACATCTATAACTGGATTCTACACAGCACAAGTTTTACTCATGAGGGAAACAACATTTTCACTTTTGTTCTGTAAACTGCTTAGTTAGATAACATATACTTACTGCTACTGATTTAAATTACCCTATTATCATTTGAGGTTTATTTGGGTGTACCTCAGGTAGACCAGTGCTGGCCACTTGTTTTTATTATGACTATATAGAGATTGTCAACTTCCCTATATGCTGCAGTTCTGTTTTGGATACAGTAATTGTTCCATCAGATTCAGTAAATATATAATTTACATTCTTCTGTCATAGGATCATCTGAATGGGCTGAGATTCATAGAAGAGTGTTGCACACGTGTGCAGCTCCAACATTAAAGGAAGTTTTTATGCAAGGTGGTTCATAGTAAGCAGACAGTATTTTAGAATTGCCTACACCCTCACTGTGTGTAATAATTAGTGTTATGCTAAGCATTATTTTTGATGAATCCCAATGTCTCTAACCTTTGTCCAACTAAAATAACTCTTGCATGTAAGGCACACTCAAACTATTTTAGGGCAGATTATAATTAGATGGAATGTACCATATACAGAGGAGATATGTGTTTGGTGTGGCACATTGGCACAGTGGATAGCATTGTCACCTCACAGCAAGAGGTTCCCCAGTTTGATTCTCAGGTGGGGTGCCGTCTGTATGTCTTCCCTGTATTTACGTGGGTTTTCTCTGGATGCGCTTGTTTTCTCCCACATTCCAAAAACATGTGGTATGAGTGTGTTTGGTGAACAGAATGAGCTGTGCTGTTGCTAAGCTGCCAAAAAGGCAAGTTTTTGATATACATAAAATGCTACCCAGAGAATGACTCTCATACAGCATGATGTAAGACTATGTTTCAGCTAATGTTTTACACAGCATCCAGTTCCTGTTAGGGACACAAAATACCACTTCATTTCTAAGGTGTTGAGGAAATCCAGAAAAGTCCATGTAAGGAACCACAGAACTGCATCACATTTAGGGCAAAGAAGAAGCTAGTTAAATTCAATAAAAGTTTAATGGTGATGGAGTGTTTTCTAAAGAATAGAGCTTCTAAACTGAAAACTTCAAAGCTAAATTAAATGCATTAAAACTTTAAATCATACAGAACAAAATGTTATGTTATGTGCAGTAAATACAGTTTTGCACATTAGCCTGCCTAGACAGGCAGCAAAACAAATATTTCAGTCTGTGAGTTAGTGAAGGTAAACACTCAGATTACAGCACCAATATCAGTAGTATTTCCTGAATTATACCTATTGCTTGTTGTGATAGCCTCTGGCTGTCCATGACCCTGAACTAAATTAAGCAGGAACTGAAACTGAATGAATACTCAACATACACATTCAGTTGCTTTAAAGTCACAGGGAAAGTTATTATTTGAGAGGTGTATTTTAAAAGTACAAGATAACTGTAAGTCATTCCTTTGAAAATATCACCACAGCAGTGAGCCCTGCCAACATCTGATTTTGGCAACAAACAAACAATCAAAATAGTACAATGGGTACAATATTTTTAGGACAATGTGACTGCAATAAATTTAACTGTGTATAAGTAAGATGGATGTGTAAGTTAACATGGTTTAGGAAGGTAGCTTAATTATGGAGGGCAGGAGAGTGAAGCATCTCAATCTCCATGCAGGAAGCCCCAGTTTTTTCACTATGTCTTCACTGAAACATAGAGAGCACGTGTGATATCAAAACAGCTAACTGTAGAAATAATGTGTATTATGTATGATATAGGATAAAGGGAAGATAATGTATGTTTCCTTTGACCTAGTAGAGCCCAAGCTTTACAATGAGCTAAGTAGATTACATGTAGTGTAGGTGTAACAGCATGTGGTATGGGTCACAGATTGTCTTTTTAGCACAGCAATTGTGACCTTTGGATAATGTCTTTCCTTTTGTAAGTAACCTTCAAGATACTCAGTCCTGAGTTAGACTGCAAAAATCTCATGGGTGAGTCACATGTGATCTTAATGCAGCTCTGGTGACTTTCTCGGTAACATCTTTCCCCTTTTCTAGTTACTTTGCCCTTTCTTGTCTTCAGCAGGGGTCTATATCAAATTGTCGAAAGCCGACAATGTCAAATCTGACATTGTTAAGATGAGAATATCGAACGCTTAGAATCTCGAGCATGTAAACGGAAATCTCCATAAGGGGAGATTTCTGTTTACTGCAATGTATTGCTGTCTCGGAGTTGGTATATTTAAGTAGCAGGGGGTGTGGGGTGCTTTACTTAAACCCATTAGGGTACTTTTTTCTTTCTTTTTTTTGTCTTTTTATAAGGTCAACGTTTGAAGACATTGACCATGTGGTGTCGACCATATGTTGTTCGATGTTTTCAACCGTCGATCTTATAATATCGACCCTTCAGCAGAGCTATTATCGATATAGCTATTGCAGAGAGTTCTCCTCTCAGGGACAGATCACAGGCAACCTTCTTAGAACAAATGTAGAAAGCCTCCAGGTCATGGTGTTTTGTGACCTTGCCAGATCTTCCAGAGACTGTATTCTTCCCTGTCTCTGGTAGAGTTATTTTCCTATCTTCCTCCAGAGAATGGTTATCCTGTATTTAACAGTTCAACTGAAAAAGTGCCATGTTAGAGAATGAAAGGGCACTAGAAATATCTGAAGAACGAGCTAAGGCTGTCATATGCAAACACCATCAAAACATAAATGTGGTGATACAGACACTCGAATATGCAACTTTTGTTTAAAATAAATTCAATAGCCAAAACAAGATTATTAAAAAGACAAAAAGTTTGCCTGTAAAAATTGCTGTAGTAGCTCCATGATGCAGATAGATGGAGCCCTGTCAACCTGACAACCTAAGTATGATTAGATACGGGTGGAAAGGAGCAGCAATTGTCCGTTCACCCATTCCAGAAGGGAGGGTGGGGTATTTATTTGCAATTTGGTACTCCCCCAGTGATGTGACAATATTTTACCTGGATATCAAACTGTTATTGAATTCAGCATAAAGAGATGCTGGAGATAACTAATATTTTTTGTGGTGATGTATGTAACATCATCAGCTTCCTGGTGTACAGAATAGCATATGTGATCTTGAACTTGCTATGCTCCACATTTCCACTTCTCTTTCCCACCCTTCTGAGTCCTGCTGTTGTTCTTGCTGAATGGGTTAGTTCTAGGGACACTAAGTTAGGAGTGACCGGAGCAACACCAAGTAGCTGGGGTTCAGCTGGAAGGTACATAAGGGGGAGAGGGTTGTGACAATAATCTTCCTCATAAAACACATATTCTGCAGGTGGAAAGCAGTGCTATTCTTGTAGAAAAATAAGCTATTCTGCTTGGTGATGCTATTTAGACTTATAAAAGAAGACTGACCGCAACGCCACTAAATAGAAATAACATATAGGAAACAAAAATCCCTGAAATTACTAACAGTTAAGAATGAAAAGAATTCACAAACAGCACTGCTACTGATAGTTACCTATAGAGAGTGAGGGGGACTCATGAAAGCCTACATGATCATTTTGGCATGATGTGCACATGGGTGTGAAAAGTTTTAGATTCACTAAACTCCGTGTAGCAACGAGCAGTGGCGTGCACTCAAGTGCAAATAATGAAACGTTCATGGCATGCAAATTACAGCATAAGTAGCTGAATTTTATGCTAATGAAGCAAATCAACATAGTGGAGTGATTCAACAACTTCTAAAGCAACCATGTAAACTCTGTGTTTGTGTTGGCCTTGTATTTAGAAACCTTTCAAATACAGCCACTGAAAGGAGTCTACACAGAAGGAAGAGCAAGTAAAAGCTCTTAAAATTTATATATAACTGACCTCATCATGTAACCCCCACACATATTATGACCTAATTACACACTGTGGATGCTAGAATATCAGTTACAAAATAAAAAATACATTTTTAAGGGCCATGACATAAATGCACCTTTGCTCCCCATCCCCCCAAAAGAAAATGTAATTGTATGTAATGCAGGCTGCTAAAATGTTTGAACATTCTGAAACAGAGTATTACATTGTACTGTAAGGAAATGTAGCATGTAGCAGATATATGGGCAAAGTAATATCCTTACTTGTGTGTACAACATTCTGCTTCTGTGCAGTTTCTCAGCTGACATGATTACTAACCCGGAAGATTCCAGGCTGTCAGCATGGTGAAGATACAAATTATGTAAAAACTCATTGGAATTGCTGAATCACAAAAAGGAGTAACCCTGTAGGGATGTTCACTTTGTGTAAGCACTTCCACAGTGTTTTTGTTTTCAACAGATGTCACCAGTGATGGATGACATGAAGGGGTATGTCAGGTTACACTTTCAAAGTTGTACAGGTTGGTTTGTGGAGGGTGAAAATGTATGTAAGTTATGCACAAATCACAGGTTGTGAGTCATCCTCAGAATTTTGATGTAATGTGTATCCTTTGTCTGTTTCAAATAATTTTTGTACATTTTTTATGTCCTCATTTGCACGATTGTGTGCATAGTGCACCCACCGGAAATGGAGGAATGAATGGCAGCTTTTAGTGTGCTTGTCATGTAAATAGCCCTGTGACATCATGTGTATGTGTAGGAATAGAGTGCAGATGGTCCTGGGTTCAAGTACAGGGCGGGCAACCTTTCCTTTTTATACTCAATGTTTGTGAGATATCACGGGAACAGAGGAAAGTAATTACAATTTTGTCATGCTTACCTTATTTATGCATAGCTGTGTGGGGGTGCACAGGGGTGCACGAAGGCGTGCCTAGCGCACTGATGAGCAAACAGCAGGTGTGTGCAATAGATGCTAATTACAGTATAAGCAGATGAATTTCATTTGCATGAACCAATCCAACACAGCGCAGCTATTCAACATGCTATAAAGCATCCATGTAACTTCCATACTTGGTTGTTTTTCCTAAATACTTCAATACCATTCAAGTAGAGACAAGGAAATTTTAACTGACACAATGCCAGGAGCTGCTGCAGCTATTCTACATCTGCATGTGCTAGAGGCGGAAGTAAATGCTGCTGGTACTG
This sequence comes from Protopterus annectens, assembly GCF_019279795.1. NCBI lineage: Eukaryota > Metazoa > Chordata > Ceratodontiformes > Protopteridae > Protopterus > Protopterus annectens. Next base: position 625,958,403 of record NC_056730.1, read on the forward strand.
ACAGTAGGCCTAGGCTGAGAAGGAGAAGAGTGTTCAGGCCCAGGGTAACTTAGGTGTTACATGACCTGGAGATTGTAGAGCACTACAGGCTGGACAGGAACAGCTTACTAAAACTCTGTGATCTCTGCTGTAGAGTGCTACAGACTGAACAGGGACACCTTACAAAAACTTTGCGAGTTCTGCCGCATTTAACTTAGAGCCAGAACCAATCGAGGGGAACCCATCCCACTGGAGACTAAGGTATGTATAACCCTTAGAATATTAGCAGGTACTTTTCAAAGACCAGATAGGGACATGATGGGTATGTCACAGGCATCAGCATCCAGGATCCTTCATCAATTCCTGGATGCTATGCTCATACATGCCAATGGGCACATATGTTTTTCCCGTAGTTCTATGGAGAGAGCTACAGTTCTACTCTGTAGTGCACTACACTGAACTACTGGGTGCCATAGATTGCACTCATGTACACATCAAGGCACTTGTTGGTGAGCAGGGTAGAATCTACATGAACCACAAGGAATACCACTCCTTCTACTGCCAAGTCATGTACAATGCACAGGGAATAATCTTGAATGTGTGTGCTGGCAACCCTGGCAGTTATCATGACTCCCATATCTGGCACACACATCACAGCTGTATCAGATGTTTGCTAGGGGGGGACATCCAACAGAGACATTTACTGGAGGATGCTGGCTATGCACTAGAACCATGGATGATGACACCCATCAGAAGTGTACACACCCATTGAAGAAAGTCATAATGAGGCACATGCACAAGCCAGAAACATCACAGAGCGTGTGTTTGGGCTGTTGAAGTCATGGTTCTGGTGCTGAGATATATCTGGGGAAGCAAGGCAGTATTATCCAGAGACAGCAGCACAAGTCTTCACAGTATGTGCTATGCTACACAATCTGATCTTACAGAAACAGCCACAGCAGGATCGGCTAGGGGAAGAAACACACATCTCCCCACCAATGCCTAGATTACACAGCCACAGTCAGAGGAGGGCTCGGGGGGGGGGATCCCCCAGCTGTTTATAGGTTCATAGGTTCATAGGTGTTTACTAGACTAATGACCACAAGGGCATTTTTAAGCCTAGCCATGCATCCCAAATCTCTGACAAGTTCTGATACCCTTGATAAGTGTAAGCATGGGCCTGGGAGATGAACCATTTACAGGCTGCCTGTTTGCATTAGAGACATAGGTTGCCAAACCAGGGATGAATTTTCAGTTTTCCATCCAATTGTCCAAATTGCACATGAATTGGATTAGGGAGGAACTCTGCTTCACATGGATGGGGAGCCTGTTCCATAGATAGGGTAGTCTCTGGGATACATACCTATCTTTCTAGCAGGTCCTATTTATATCACAGGCAAGGTTTAAGTCTTTAGAACAGTTAATTCTGCTACTGTTTGTTTTGTGGATGTGCAGGAGGTCCATCAGAGTGGGGTATGACAATGCCCTGTATGCCAGGCATAGATCTCCCTTCAAAAGCCTGTAGGGGACAGAATACAGGGATAGGGCCTTGAGGCGGTCTGCACAGGACATATTACATATGCCCTGTATTCTTTTGGTGAGGAACCTCTGTGGATGTTCCAGTTGTTGGATATGCCTGGTTAGGTACATACCAAAGGGTGCATTGTACTCAATGATAGGTCTAATGAATGCCGAATACAGTGGAACAATAACTTCCTTGGACTTAGATGCCATACCTTTGTTTATAAGTTGCGCAGCATAGAATGATTTCCTCACTACTGTAGAAACATGATGATCAAAGGCTAGATTGCTATCTATGTGTGTCCCTATGTCCCTGACTACTGGGTCAGCTCTAAGGGGTTTGTTGTCAATACAATAGTTACCAGGGAGGGATGACTTCCCAAAGGATACTATTATGCATTTCTTGGCACTTAGTTTTAGTCCATGGCTCTGACACCAGTTATTTGTCTCTGTCAGCCCCTCCTGGGGAACATTTGTGTCAGTGTGAGATTCAATGACAGCTCCTATTTTGAAATCATCTGCAAATTGTCAGCCAGATACCACTGACATTAGCCTTGACTTCTGAGAAGTAAATGCCAAAAATGAGTGGTCCAAGGACTGATCCTTGAGGGACTCCACTTGTGACTGGCTTCTTTGTAGATGTGGGCTCCCTAATTCTAACTTCCTGGGTCCTGTCTGTGAGCCAGCTGGCTATCCACTGGGTGACATATGGGTCTGTACCTAACCTCTTGAGTTTGTCAACAATGCCTGAGTGGGATATTGTGTCAATTGCATTGGCCAGGTCAAGGTAGGCAGTGTGAATGATTTTGCCCTCATTGATTGCTTTGGTGACCTTCTCAAAGAAGTCTCCCAGGTTGAGTAGGCATGATCTGCCCTTGACAAAACCAAACTAGGTTTTGTCCAGTGTCTGGCGGTTTACTATATCTCTATTGATCATCTCCATGATAATTCTTTCCATAGTTTTACATATAAAACTAGTGAGACTTGTGGGTCTGTAGTTTCCAGTGTCTGTAGATGGCCCACCTTTGTGTTGAGGGATGCCTGCTGCCTTTCTCCATTCATGAGACATGAAGCCTGTTTGGAGGCTACAGTTAAATAGTAATTCCAGATGCCCTGATAGGTCAAGTTTCATGCTATGCAGAAGGCATCCTCAGATATTGTCAGGGCCCATTGATGTAGTATTTTTGCCTGCAGGCAGATGAAGGCATGCTCAATATGCCCTTTCTTTGGATAAAAGACAACAAATAGCACATTCATTGACCACCTAGGTGCCTAATACCTTTCTCCTACTCTCACACATAGTACAATTGATGCCAGGCCACTCACACAGCTTGCACCTCCCATGTACTGGTTGTGTACTGCTTGCATCAGACAGATTCAACCCTGAACTCAAAATGTATCCACTGCTGCACATGTAAGGCAAGTCCTGAACCTAGAGTGTAGTTTTTGAATGATATTATGGCACATCCCTGTATTTAGTAGGTTGGAACACTAAATTAAGCAAATAGTGCCATGGATTTGTGCAAAAAGTACTTTAACATGTGACAGCAGAGAGACCTTTAGTTTACTCATATGTGTCCATTAGTAATTGCTAGACATCAGGTTTCAAAGATTCACACAGTACTACCTCTGAAGTATGCTGATGCTCACTACATGGCCTTATTTTTGCACCATACCTTTGTACTGGAAAATCCATAAAGAGAGAGAAGTTAGACAGTACTGATACACATTGCAGTTTCTGACTTCACAACCCTTCCCAAGATCAAACAACATGCAGGAAGCAGAGCAAGTAGAGTAAAAAGAGCATCACATCCTTGTTTGTGCCATAGCAGTAATGACTTTGCTTACTCACAAAAGAACAGGTTATGCTTGTTAATGACATAACAGTAGATGAGCTCCTCCCCGAGCAGTGTAGCCTTGCTTGTGCCATAACAGTAACTCAGCAATGCCCCCCCCCAAAGAGCAGTATATGGCTATTTGTGCCATCCAACTTGGACTTCACTTGCTGGAAAATGCATAGCATATAACTCACAGTTAATATCCACACACATTTTAAGGCCAAGGATATTGATCGCCTTACATACTTGAATATATCACAGTACTGCACAGATAACTGATGAAGTACCAAGAAACACAGACAAGTAAGACAAAGCTGTATATTTGCAAGCAGAAATCTAACAGGTTGTGTGATCAGTAAATGTACTACTTCCAAGTATAATAGTGAATGTTAAAAGTACAGGTCACAGCTGAAGATCTCATAGCAGTGTACATTCCGATGCATTTGTTTGTGTAAACAGTGGCTTCAGTTCTTTGCTGCAAAGCTGTTTGTGTAGCAAAGAGGGTTTAGGTGTCCACCCTGTTTTCTGAATCTGTAGTGGTGTGAGAGTTCAAATCCTGAACTATGTAGAAACATCTAATGTGCAGTATCATTTTGTAGTGTGTATGTCATACCTTGTTTTTTGCTCAGTTCATGTATGTCTCCCTTTCCATTTGTTTTCCTATTTTCTTTTTTATTCCACTTTTTTCACAATGTTCCACAGAGTGGAAGCAAATAAATGCAGGTTTGGCTGCGCTTATGTGACTTGCACAAAGCATGTCATTGCTGAAACTGGACCACCAAGAAAGCAGACAGGCAGTCATAGAAACTAGATACATTCAATAAATGTTTTTGCCCATTGTGAAAACCTGGCGTGGAGTAACTGTCACACAATAGCAATGAGGCTCATGTTTGCACACTACTTACCTAAGTGCAAACAACTGTATCTCTCATGCGTGTACACTTAGTTAACCATTGGCAAATTTTCTGCCCAATGCACACCTTTCAACTGTTTAGATTTTTGTAGAATATTCTGATTTTTGCATCACATTTTTTGCCCCGCTCCTTATACAAATTTGATTTTCTGGCAAATAATTTGAAAATACATGACTATTCAAGCCAGAAAACAATGGCAGACATTTGAATTTCAAAACTCCTACACTTCAGACAATTCATATTAGTGCAAAACATGTTATTCTATCAATTGTTTATGTTTCTAAGAGCAGTATGTAAAACATGTCCCTATGTTTAGTCCTTTTTCAACCTAATATGTATGGCTTTGTCCAGATTCCTTGCTATAAAAGGTTGAGAGGTATGGTACAATGTGCTATGGAAATGTATATATGATGCTCTCTGATTTTAGTCCATGTGTTAGCCACACACCCACAAGCACTA
>NC_056730.1:625965613-626075613 GCF_019279795.1 Protopterus annectens
CACCCTGTGCATCATACACAAAGCTTTAGTTTCCCTGAATCCAAAAGACAGAAATCAGGGATATGGCACAATTATCATCACTTACCAGTGTCCCTGTAGTCTCACTTATACTGGTGAAAGTAAAAGGAAATTCAAGTGTAGACTACAGGAACATATAAAAAATGTTAAGAATAAAAATGAGGATAGTCTTGTAGTAAAACATTTTATGGAATTTCACAGCTCAAATCCTGATGGATTGAAGGCTATCGTGTTGGAGAGGATTCCTGTAGGTTTTTGTTCTGAAAATGTATACAAAAAAGACTATTATATAAATAAAGCATTTTTATTTTAAAATTTGATACTTTATCTCCCTCAGGACTTAATTTTGAGTGTAATTGGAAGCTGCTGATTTAATAGTTTTTTTTATGTTGATTGGATAATTGATTAATAATTATGTATATTTAAATGGATATGTAATCTTTTGTCTTATGTACTCCTTGAAGGCTTTGACAAAGTGCTGGAGAGTAATTAAATCTGTTTTTGACAATTCCTGGCTGTTGTTTTTTGGACAAAGCTTTAGTTTCCCTGAACCCAAAAGACAGAAATCAGGTATACGGTACAGTTATCATCACTTGCACAGGGTGTTGTGAGTGGGGGGGGGGTAGGAGGCCTAGACTGAGAACAAAGGTTGTTGAGTGTGTGTGAGTAGAACGGGGAAGTAGGTAGGCTGAACCATGTAACTATAGGGTTCCCTCATGTGGCACAAAGGTAGCTTAGCAACAAACCTGGGGAATTACAGACCCATAAGCCTGACCAGCCTCATCTGTAAGACCATGGAAGGCATCATTATGGACTTCATAAATTAAGACATAGGTGACCTCCAAACCTTGGCTCCTACCCAATTAGGCTTTGGGAGGGGCAGATCCTGACTGAAACTCTGGTGGATTTCTTTGAAAATGTGACCAAGGCCATTGATGAGGGAAAATCTGTGCATATAGCATACCTCAACCTGGCAAAGGCTTTCAACACAACCCCACATTCAGGTATTACCGATAAACTTAGTAAACTGAATGGAAACCCCTTAGTTGTAGGATGGGTTGCCAAATGGCTCACAAAGTGGGTGACTCCACATCAACCAGCAGACCTGTTACCAGTGGGGTGCTACAGGGGTCAGTGCTGGCCCCCCCCACTGTTTGGTATATACTTCTCAGAAGTTCAGATCAAAATAAGGCATTGCGGCTAACCAAGTTTGCAGACAACTGCAACCTAGGTGCAATCATTGATTCCCAAAATGATGTTAGTATACTCCAGGAGGGTCTCACTCAGACCAGTAACTTGTGTATTAGTCATGGTCTCTAACTGAATGCAAAGAAATGCATCATCACTCCCTTCAGCATAAAATACACTATCAAATCAACAACAATACCTTAAGTACCCATGAAGCAGTAATGGACCTAGGATCACAAGTTGACTGTGACCTTAACTTTGACCACCATTTGTCTATTGTAGTAAGGAAAGCTTTCTACATAGCACTCTTAATTAGTAAAGGCATCTACTTGAGAGTAAAAGAAGTTATAACCTCCCACTGCACTCGACACTTATCCGGCCCATAATTGAGTATAATGCCCTATTTGGCATGTACTGTACTAAGCACCTGCAGCAATTAGAGAGATCTCAGAGGTTTCTAACGAAGAAGATCAAGGGGCTCCAGCATGTGCATTACTCAGACCAACTAAAATCCCTGTCACTATACTCTGTATCATATAGACTTCATAGGGGAGACTTATGCCTGGCCTACAGAGCAATCCAAGACCCAAACCTAATGAACTTGCTGCATATCCGTAAATCAAATGGGACTAGGGCTACCCCTTCCAGTTAGGTAAATATGGCCTGTGACTTAAATAGGAAATGCTGGAGGGAAAGATTTATCTCCCAGTGGCTGCCATGTGTTTGAAACAGGCTACCAATTCAAGTGAAACAAAGCACGTACCTCTATGACACTGTTCAAGAGGAATCTGGACAAGTGGATGGGGCATCATAAATCCTTACCGGTGATAGAGCCTACAACCCTCCTGGACATGGGCAGTCATCACTAAATGCATCGTGGTTATTGACTAGTATTTACTTATTTATTTATTTATTTTTACATTTGTTAACCGGGAAAGTCTGACTTGGAACAAAGCCAATTTTCAGTGGAGGCCTAGGGAGAAACACTCCCGATACATGTATTTGTAATGTGGGAGGAAACCGGAGCACACAGAGGAAACCCACATGAACACAGGGAGGACATGCAGACTCCACACAGAAGGCACCCCAGCCGAGAATCGAACCAGAGAACCTCTTGCTGTGAGATGATAACACTACCGCTGCACCACTGCTCTGTCCATGGTATTACATTGGGATGAAATGACTAGGCTTAGAATGACCTCCAGTTTGATAGCCTAGTAATCTCCTATTACCCAATGATTCTATGAAAGTGGTATATGCCAGTGTGCATGAACACAGCCAAGCTCAGTGCTAGATCAATGTTTTGGTATGTTGGACACATGTGAGCTGTGCATGGTAGAGTTGTCAGTTCATCATTGTCACCCTGACCATGAGACCTGGCTCTGCCAGGAGATGCACTGGCACCTCCACGCCCAAGGTCAGATGTAGTGTTACTACCTGAATGTGACTGTTGTCTGCTGGATGTGCTGCTTTGATGGGAATGCCCAGGACCATGACACCATGGCCTGCCACATCTGGGTGTGGACACACTCCCTGATGGCATAGGAGAAATACTGCCACTACTGGAGTGTGATCGGGCATGGCCACATCATTTAGCAGCAGATGGTGTAGCTGACCTATACCCACATGGACAACATCCCCCTCCCAGCAGCTGTATCATCACAGACACTGCATGGTCCATGATATAAACCCCTTGTTCCATCACAGGCACTCCATGTTTCAATGTATCATTCAACTGATCCATTGAATTGGCTACATGATGGAGGCAGTCATGGATGTCAGACTGTGCCACATCTAGAACCCTGAGAATTTGTCTGGAGCACATTTCAGAACATGCCTGTGCCTCCATTTTGGTCCTAAACATCCTTTGAGTGACACAGGAAGAGACACCTGCACCAGGTGGAGAAGGGACAGCAGGCATCACTTTGCCAACACTTTGGCTATGGACCGATTCAACAGGCTCTGAAGCCACAGTAGCCACACTCACCTGATCAGCGTCCTCATCCTTAACTTGTCCAATGTCTCTGACCTCAATGGACTGGGTAGATGTAGGCCTACAAGCTGTGTTTGGTGAAAATGAAAGTGGTCACTGGATGTCAACCTCTGTGCCAGATTCAACCTCTACACCCCCCCCCCCACAACTGTGCCTCAGTTTGGCCACCATCATCCCACATTCCCACTGTCACACTCACCTGTGATAAAAAGTGAGAAACATAGGAATACATTAATACCTGCACTACTATGCTGCAATATATTGTAAAAAAGTACATTGCTCTCACTATTACAGACAGTACAGCAATACGTACAACAGGCCTCAGAGGACATGGTATCAGATGTCTTGAAATTTATCTACAGTACTGACATAAATTTATTAGGCTTACCATCTGCAAGAGGTCTGTGTCTCTGTATTCCTGACAGTCTTGAAATAAGTAAAGCAAGAGGTAATGACAACATCATCACATTTGACAGTAAAACAGGGAGTAAAACATTTACAATTCTATATCTGCAGTACCTCAAATGTCAACAAGAATGTGGCTGACAACTTCAAGTTAAGCTTATAACTGTATCAATCCTAAACCTACCCAACCAACAAACAACTGACACATTTAAATACATTATTGAAGTTAGTGTACTATGCCATAGTATTCTAATTATAATCTAGAAAATCCTACCTGGAAGCTCCTCTTGGGATGCAGGAGTTGCTCCCACATCCAGAACATACTGTGCCATGGATTGCTGAGAGCTATCCTGGGTGGCAATGTCCGCCAGGAATTCCTCAGTGGCAGTGAGAGGGGGTTCTGCAGCAGGGCTTCCACCTGTGACTTGATGATCAAGTGTCACTGCAGCTGCATTCCTACGTGCAGCAGTTACCATGTCTGTGGTGCACCTGTTCATATGTGCGACTATGTCACCCAACACTGTTAATGTTGGCCACTAATTCATCCCAGAGGGCTGTACGGTCAACCATATTGGCCGTCCCCTGGACAACAGCACAGTAGCATGTTGCCTTAAGGCATCAATTATCAAGTTATTCTCTGCATCTGTAAATGTGTTCCTATGTTGAGCAGACATGTTGTGTCCTACAAGACAAAGGAATGATAATACATATGAGGATCACATAACTACAAATTAACTGTTTACAGATAAAGTAGTAAAGGAAGGCTGTCAGTACCCCCCCCAGACAAACATGAAAGAGTCTGCATATTTCAAAAAATAACAAGATGGAGGATACAAAACAAGGAGACTAACAAGAGAAAGATATCCTTGTTTGTGCGATAGCAGTAAGTAAAATATGCTCACCCACCCAAACGAACAGTCCAGTCTAGTTAGTGCCCTAGCACTAACTCATCTTTGCCCCCCCAAACAAAATGATAGGCTAAGTACTCACTGTGCTAACAAAATATCTTTGAAATGCTAAAAGTGCTATCAAAGGACCTATCTTTGTAGCATGTGTACATATTTATAACCCAGCATTCCCTTTTCAGGAATTCTCAATGCTGTGTACCTGTAAAATGGCTTGACAACCAAGGTCCTGCCATCATTACACTTCTAAGTAATGCATACAGATTAAAGTGTGAAAGCCATTACTTCACATTTAGTCTTAACTACATTCCACCATATGCATTATGTAGGTAACATAATGGGAATATACCTGCTGGAGTGCAATACTCCTCTGTACAGATATACTGTGAAGAATACTGAGTTGAACAATGTACTAAGTCTTCTCAACATCAGTTTAGCTAGCTACACATTTGCCTTTTTATAATGGAGTACATTATTAATGGATTGCATCTGCCTTAGTCTGTGCTTCAGAGATGCTAATTACTGCATAAGCAGGTGAATTGCATGCTAATCAACCAATCTTGTGAAGCTATTCAACAAGATATAAAGCATCCATGCAGACTCCATCTTGGTTTTATCTAGGGATTTCACAAGTGTGGAGTACAGACACAACATTTACAAGGTAAGTCCTGAACATGTACTGTAATGTATAATACTGTTATGGCATGTACTTGTATTTCATTACATGGTACAGTAAGCAGGTAAAAGGTTGGAGATGTGTTCAGAAAGTTAAGTAACACGTGACAGCAGAGAGTTGTTTCACTTGTATGTGTCCATTAGAAATTAGTATTCTTCAGCCATGCAAGATTCACACATTCATAACTCTCCAAAGTACTGGTGATCAATGCATGGCCTCAGTTAGCATCATATGTTTGTAATGAAATATCTTTACATACAGAATTTGTACCATAATATGACATAAGCTTGGCCCACCCCCTCAAAAGAACAGTGTACCCTTGATTTGTATGTGCCAAAACAGGAATTCACCTTTGCTCCCATCACCAAAAGCACAGTATATACTTTTTTGTGCCATCCAACCTGGCCTTCATTTGCTGGCAATCGCATATCATACAATTCCCAGTTAATATACACACACAATGTAAGGTAAATGAGATAGACTGGCTTTCACATTGCATATCTCTGAGTACTAGTCAGATAACTGCTGAATGGCTAAGTGACACAGATTGGTATAATTTCAAGCAATAGTCCTAACAGGTTGTGTGATCAATAAGTGCAGTCCATCCAAATCTATTTCATATAACACATGTATAAATAGCAGCTGATGGCTTGATATCAGTTAAAATGCATTGTGGAAGATTGTTGTGTGATGGCTAACTTAAAGTTGTTTGCTGCAAAGTTGTTTGTGTGGCACCCATCCTGTTTTCTGAAGGTGCATTGGAATAAGATTTGAAATCCAGACCTCTGCAGACATACCTACTGTGCAGTAACAAACTGTATTTCTCACCTTTTTTCTCCTTCTGTCTTACTTTAGTGGGTGATCAGAGGGTGCACTGTTTGTGTGATGTGCCACTTAGCACAAACAGGTTTGGCTATACTAATCAGTTTTTCATGTAGAGTAGCATTACGCAAAATGGATGACTGGACCACCCAGGTAGCAGACAAAACCCAGACAGCCAAAAATAGGAACCGGATGCTTCCATTAATGTAATTGTGCCTTGTACAAACCCACTATAACTGTGGTGGATGCAATTACACACACATTACAGTGTAAAGTCAAAAAGTACTGTGAATGCTGATCACATGATTATTTGACAACAGAAAAGACATGATATTGTAGAGGATCAATATGCCACAGTAGAAGTGTCAGTTGTGAGATATGTCAGTATGTCAAGGCATTACATCATGTTATTGCTGCAAGGGATATGTGCGTGCGTCTAATTGCTGTACTAAGACATCAACATACAGAATGTTGACTCATTCCCATCTGTCAGGGGATAATGCTTCCTACATATGTTATGCAATGAAAATGTAAACACATGTCATCATTACTCTGAAAAAACGTGTTGGTCTGTAAGAAATAATCATAACTTTTTATAAGAGGAATCAACATCTCTACATGTGCCCAGCAGATGTGTTTAACAACAGTGTTAGCGACATGTAGAGTGACAATAAGACTGACACAATGTAGTCTAAGCAGCAATGGCTGGATTTGAATTAACTACCGAAGATCACTAATGAATTACAAGCACCACACTATATGTTGAGGTTCAACTGAAACAGTGCACATTTAAATGGATGACATAACCACTGTTTATTAGCTGGATGTTTATGATAAAAAGTGGTAGAAAGGCACAATAACACTGTACAGCTGTGCATAATATATGTATTTGAAGAGTGTGCAGGTGAAAGACACACTCACAGGCCGCCTCAAACATCCTACATATGTAGTTACACAATGTTCAAAGCACAGTATTTAAGTCATGCAACACAGGAGAACCCACACTCCATCTGTGAGATACTGCAGCATTATGTAATCACTGTGCGGCCCAAAAGCTGTTTTGCCTGGGGATGCTAGGACTTGCTAGTGTAACACTGTATCACTGTAAATCCATCTCATAAGTGGAAGTGTACATAAAAGTAGTTGTGATGTGGCCAATGATATATGATAGTAATCATAGTCACACTATTTAACATGGATGGACTGGAGCCACCTACCAATCTAGTTACACCATCTATACAGCACATTATCAACAGCCAGCACCACAGGAGAATACTGAGTACAAGTGAGGCATACAGCTTCTATGTAGGAATGACATCAGCAGTGTATTGCCAAGAAGATATGTCTGGCAAAATGTATTTATTTTATTTACAGTTTGTTTACTAGGATAGTCCATTGGGCCAAGAAGAGCTCATTTTCAATGAATGGCCGGGGAGAAAAGCTCCTTAAACAGTATACAAATTAAAAATTAACATATGTTTGCAAATAATTACACAGTTTAAGAAATTATAGAATATAATGAAAAGTAAAACAAAACATAATATATGTTTTGTATATTGTAAAATGACTTTTACAGCCATCTGGAGTTGGAACAGTTGCCACTGCAAATGTATGTAAACAAATCCTGAATTAATTTACATTCATGCATGCACACTTGCTGAAGTTAAGCACTGTTGTATTTGAACATCCTACCTATTACTTGGGTCTCTCGAGGTGGTGTAGCAATTGCTTCGTACACTGTCAACCCTCTACTAATAACTCACTCTAGTCAGAGTGTGAGAAATGTATCTACACCAAGAATCTTGAGTCCATGCTCTCACACACACAAAACAGTAACACTGAAGAGGTTGTCAACCCATCCACTACTACTCATGCACATAGTACCACTACTCATACATATAGTATGCATCAAACACAAAAATCAACATATATGGAAGTTCTGTCAAAAAATTATCAAAACACCAGAGACCTCTAAAACACAAGCCTGCTACAACTAACACAGTTCCCACAGCACCCATGACATGTAGTAACACCATTGTTTCACCTACCATGCCCAGAAGGTCTAACACTAAAAAAAAACAAATGTTCTTGTCATTGGAGACTCCATAGTGAGACACATGGATGTCCCACTCACCAGCTTGGACAAGGAGAAAGTCACGATCAGCTGGCTGTCCGGTGCCAGGATTCATCAGATCACACATGCATTCAGGTCTTTCAAACAACAAGTACCATTATGACTCTGTCATAGTTCATGCTGGAGTTAATGACCTGAGATGTACCTCACTGGATTATATGAAAACAGGCATGATTGAGCTCTCTGAGTGTGTGTCCCAGGCAAGTATGTCGCTAGCCTTGAGCAGCATACTACCCTTACCTAGAATGATGCCACAGTTTAAACAAAAAATGATTAATTTCAATAACTGGCTTAGCTTTTGGTGTCATTCAAAGGGGATCCAGTTTCTGTCAGCCTTGGAAGCCATGGTCGACAAACGTCTCTGCTTTGCCAGCAATGGTTTGCACGTGGCACCACTAGGCTTTCAGCTGCTGGCAAAGGATCTTGCCACCTCCATAGTGCCTTTTTAGGCAAGTTCTTGAAAACAAACTTACCGGCATGAAATTTGTCAATCAAAACAAAATAATGGTCATGCTGCTAAATGCTAGAAGCTTAAACCAAAAACATCACACCCTGGATCCAGATCCAGATCCAGATCCTCAAGTAAAAACAAGATGCCATGGGGGACATCCAGCATCAACAAACATTAAAATAAATACAAAAAGTTGTTGGCCAAAAAAACAAAGGTGAGGCTCCAACAATGGAAATGCACCCTCCTCAGCATCAACACACAAGTAAAGCACCATATCAAATCTTCTAATGGCTCCTTTGAGAAAAAAACTAGTAAGCACAGCCAAGGATAACCATAAGGCCTTTTACAGCTATGTACATAACCTAAAAGGTAGGACCCGAGCATGTGCAGAACACACACTGACCCTACAGAGATAGCAAACCTGCTAGTGGATAGGTTTAGAGAAAATTTCATTCCCTTATCCCCTCCAAACCTATTATCACAAACCTTCCCCCAAACATCCCCCCATCCTACATACCTGAAGAGCAGGTTATTAAAGCCTTGTCAAAGGCAAAGAACGCAGCCTCTGTGGGACCAGACTGCATCACAGGCGGTCTTCTAAACAGGTTAAAACATGAAATAGCATCCCCATTAAGTACCCTTTTCAATCATAGCCTAACCACATGCTTTGTTCCTGCAGAATGGAAAACAACAAAAGTTATTCCCCTCCACAAATGTGGCCTAGCAGCAGACCCAGGAAATTACATACTCATAAGCTTGAACAGCCTCATCTGTAAGGCCATGAAACATATCATTATGGGCCTCATAAATAAAGACATAGGTGACCTCCAAACCCTGGCTCCAACCCAATTCAGCTTCATCAAGGACAGATTGTGCCTGTTAAACCTGGTGGATTTCTTTGAAAATGTGACCACATCCATTGACAAGGGCAAATCTGTGCACACGACATACTTTCACTTGGCAAAGGCATTCAACACAATCCCACACTCAGACATTACCAATAAACTTAGCAAACTGAATGTAAACTCCTTTGTTGAACAATGGGTTTCCAACTGGCTCAAAACTGAACAAACAATTTCAATCTGAGTGACTGCACACCAACCAATAGACCTGTCACTAGCTGGGTGCTGCAGGGGTCAGTGCTGAGACCCCTCTGTTTGGTATATACTTCTCAGACATTAAGGCCAAAACTGAGGGGTTGTGGCTGTCCAAGTTTGTGAATGACTGCAAACTGGGTTCAATTATCGAATCCCAAAATGATGTCAGTATACTCCTGGAGGGTCTTACGCAGACCAACTACTGGTGTCTTAAGTCACAGTCTCAAACTGAATTCAAAGAAATTCATCATCATTCCCTTCAGTAAAGACAATGCCCCTTCACACTATCAATTAACAACAACACCCTAAGTACCCATGAAGTGGTAAGGGATCTGGTATCACAAGTAGACTATGACCTTAACTTTGACCACCATGTGTCTACTGTAGTAAGGAAGCCTTTCTACATATGACTTGATTTGTAAAGGCATCACCTCAAGAGCAAAGGAGGTGATAACCCCACTATACTTGGCACTAATCTGACCCATAATTGAATATAACTCCCCATTCGTTATATATATCATACAAAGCACCTGCAGCAGTTGTAGAGACCTTAGAGGTATATAACAAAGAAGATCAAGGGACTCCAGTACATGCCATGCACAGACTGACTAAAATCCCTGTCACTATACTCTGTAAAGAATAGACTTCTTAGGGGAGACTTATACCTGGATTACAGAGCAATGTCATACCCAAATCTAATGAATGTCTGCATATCCATAAATCAAATGGGACAGTGCTAGCCACTCCAGGGCCCTAAATATGGCCTGTGACTTAAATAGGACATGCTGGAGGAACAGATTTGTCTCCCAGTAAATGCTGCATCTTTGGAGTAGTCTGCCAATTCATGTGAAACAAAGCACTTCTATGACACTGTTCAAGAGGAACCTGGATGAGTGGATGAGGCACCGTACATTCTTACCAGGGATAGCACCCACAACCCTCCTGGACATGAACAATCAATACCAAATGCAATCCTGGGTATTGACTAGCATATCTATGGCATTACATTGGGATGAATTGGCTAGGCTTGAAATGACCTCCAGGTCGATAGTCTAGTAAACTCCTATAATCCTATGATCCTATGATTACACACTTTACAGAAGAGTGAAATAAATGCAAGTGCCAGAGGAGATGTCTGACTCTTAAGGGAAAAGAGCGCACTTTGGTCAGGATGACCTCATTAGTGTGTTGCACAGATGATGTTTCTGTAAAAAGTGGGATAAGGGAGCTATGTGACGAAGTAAATGCATTCTCCTCATAGGTAGTGGATAAAGCATCAAGTGCCTGACACACACACACACACACACACACACACACACACACACACACACACACACACACAAGTTTCAGCTACTGAGCATTGAACCTTCCACCTATCTAGTTACACAAGGTAGACAGTACTGTAGTAGTTGCAATTTCCATAGGAGAAGTCTGACTCTTAAAGGCAGAGAGTGCAATTTTACCAGGATTATGTCATCAGTGTGTTTCACAGCAGATGCTTCTATAAAAACTGGGATGAGGGATCTGTGTGCAAATTAAATGCATTCTCCTCAGGGAAAGTGGATACAGCACCAAGCTTCATACTCACATTTCCAATGTTGAGCATCAAACTTCATACCTAACTAATTACACAATCTGAAAAGCACTGTATTGCAAGCACCACAGAAGAGATCTGACTTTTAAGGGGACAGAGTGCACTTTTGTCAGGGTGACCTCATCAGTGTGTTCCACAGAGGATGTTTCTGTAAAAATTGGGATAAGGGAGCTGTGTGCAAATTTATAAGCATTTTCCTCATGGGAAGTGGATACAGCACTGATCATTACACCTTCATAAGTACATAAGTTTCCCATGTTGAGCATCAAGCCTCCTACATATTTAGTTACACAATCTAGAAAGCACTGTATTGGTCACAAGCACCATAGAAGATGTTTGACTGTTAAGGGGAGAGAGCGTGCACTTTTGTCATGATTACTTCATCTTTGTGTTTCAAAGAACAAGTTTCTGCAAAAAGTAGGATAAGGGAGCTGTGTGCAAATTTAAATGCATTATCCTCATGGAAAATGGATACAGCACCAAGTATCACACACACAGACATATAGCTAATTACACAATCTATAGATCACTTTAGTAGTCACAAGTGTCACAGGAAAAGTCTGACTGCTAAGGGGACAGAATGCACTTTTGTCATGTTGACCTCCTAAGTGTGTTTCACAGATGTTTCTGTAACAAAGTGGGATAAGGGAACTCTGTGAAGAGTTAAATACATTTTCTTCAAGGGAAGTGGATACAGCACCCTGAGTTTCACACACATACACATACACAGGTTCCCCATATTGAGCATCACATCTCCTACTTATCTAGTTACACAATCTAAAGATCACAGTATTATTTGCAAGCACCATAGGAAAAGCCCAACCTTAAAGATGTGAAATATTACATTTGTACGTCTTAAAAATCCACTGTTTGGAACAGACAGTGCTGTGCATCACAGGTTTTGCAACAAATGCATATGTGTGCAAAGTACAATGTAACATCACTATAACTGTCCCATGTACTTCTCTACTAACATTTAAATGCTGTCCTTCATGTACATTGAGTTACTGTGAGGGACCTTGACATGTTTCATATTATGGGATGCCATAAAAATCCACCATTATAAACCACCGAATTATCAATCAAGCTTTCCTGCCACTTCATGCTGGGATGATTGCACACCTGCATTGTCTCATACTTGCACAATGTGTGTTGACAAGAGAAACAAACAAGTCATACATAGGGCAGTGCACTGCAGAATAATAGTGATGGATTATGTGAGAAGAGGTTAACCAAACTTGTAAAACAGTTGCAAGTGTAAACATTGCAGAGCACACATGCATTAAACAACTGAATTAACTGAGTCAACATCATTCTGAAATCAAGATAACCTGTTGACAAAATTAATATAGACATACAAATGCTGTGCAACTGAAAAAAAAAATTTGATTTTCCTTTTTTTATATTACTCTTGAGTGCACTACCAAGATGAAATGTGGTGCCGAAGGCAAAGCATTAGTGTATGCATAATCACATCTTGAAGTGCTGAACTTAGAAATGGAATTACCAGTAATCTATGTTGCTCTGTACCACTGTTCGTGCAAAGATCAGTACTAGAAAGGTTTCACAACAGGGAGCAGGCACATTACTATAGCTGCAAGATAATGATGTGTTATGGAAAGGCAAAGCCAGCACTTAGAGCCACAGGCATCAGATAAAACATTCTGAAAGGTTCAAACCTTTAGAGCATTCCAAGAAAAACATTTATACCTGAGTATTATCTAATCATACCACATAGGAAGTCATACTTCTGATAGTTAACATTTGACAGCAGATTTCAGCAAACATGAATATATGTATTCATCTTCATTACCATTTTGAAAACTATAATCTGTACAGTCAACCCTTCAGCTTGTTGAAAAGTACATTAAACTGAATAAGCATAGCTAAGCATGGTGGCATGAAGTGCAACAGAGTAATGCAGTTGAAGGCAATAAAATCACAGACTATTGCCATAATTTGTGCACTTTCATTTAGCCTTAACTTGCATTTGTTGCCCGACAACAAATATCATGCAAATGCAGCAGTGGAACAATAATGATACAGAAGTGAACAGCTACATTAACAAGGTGAGATGGAGGCAGGAGCAAAGTGATAATAGAAGGATAGTGTTGGCTCATAACAATATACAGCCAACAGGTACACATAAAATACTTTTAGTACACTAACAGTTAATGGATGAATTAGAACCCTTGAAATAAGTCAAAAATCTATGCATAAATATGGACATTATTTCATCATACCACAAAGGGAATTTCTACATCACAAAATTTAAATAACAAAGTTGAAGCATAGTGACAACTTACTTAATTGGAAGGGCTGAAGAGAGAGAGAGAGTGGCATACAGCTGCATGAAGGAATAGCAACAATATGTTATGCAGGATATGTAGGAACATCTGTATGATGTTTTAATCTTACTTATTAAATCATCAGTAATCTGTCATTCTTTGTACAATACTGGGCTTGCCATAGGAAGAAATAAGGGGTAGGAGTGCAACAAACATAAAGACATAAGCAGGATAAGGTTGGCTTTATAAGTCTCCTTTTTGGAGCTGCAGTGTTTTTGCAAATTATATCTTGCTTTACTATTCAAATAGTATGTTACTGAAATGTGTATGGAAAGACATAAAGACATTTGCAGTTAAATCTATGATAGGAGCATGAACTGTCAGGAGTTAATAAATTGAGCTACAGCTGTAATCAAACCCATGACACTATCAGTCTGAAAAGAGAGTAATTATATCAATACACAACATATGAAACTCATACTTTATTACATTCAGCAGCCTAAGAACTGTTATAGTAACTGTTTCCCAATATTGCTTTAGTCTGTCTTTACTCTGTATTCCCATAGCACAGCAGATTTAAGCACATTTGTGGGTAAATACCTGGACTGCTGCAGATTAAATTAAATTCATCAGCTTTTGAAATAAGACGTTAAACAGTGTTCACCATAACTCAGCACTGTTACACTACGCCAACCTCTATGCCAATGCCAAGGGCATAAATTGAAGCCTTTTTGAATGATCCATTCTGGCTCTGTGTGTTGCATGTGAATCTATTTTTGACAAAATTAAACAATTGAAAAGGGGGTGGTTAGGACAGTGGTGAAAAAGGGATTGGCATCAGAGGGTAGTATACAGTGAAAAGAGTACAAAAATTTGTAGGAGAGTGGTGGGAGGGCACCATAGCTATCCACATCTTCACAACATAAATGTACACTTGTACACACAATTTCATGACTTTGGAGTTTCACCACAGTAGTGAAGGGTGACAACAACAGAATAATGTTGTATGTTCATTTGGACCAAATCAAGTGTGTCAAGATGGCAAAGTGGATAGCTATGTATGAGGCATAGTTTTTTTTTTTTTTTTTTTTTTTTTTTGGAACAGGAACCCATGTTGGGGAGGAATGTTGAAGAAGCTGCTTAAGAATAAGAAGGTCAGGTAGATGGGGTAGGTAGGTATGTGCAAACATACAGAACATACAAAAAAGACATGGTTGGTGATGGAGAAAAAAGTTTGGGAGACACCATGATTGAGGAAAGGTAGGGGACATCAGAGGTGCATCCGTGTCCAGCTTGATAAAGTGAGACTCTAGTTCTCACCTTCAGAATTGTCATCAGTGTTTTCTGCAGCAGCTCCCTGGGTCAATGTTGGATGTGGCATTATCTTTGTAATCTGACGTAGGGCCATTATAGCCCTGCCAGTATATATATTGAAGCCCATCTCCATGATATCCCCCACCAGTCCTGTCAGTTCTTGCTGTGCTACAAAATCACCACCTCCACTACTACTCCTACTGGAGGATGCCACTGCACCAGCAGCTGGGGAAGAGTTGCCTGAAACAGGTGGAGTAGGTAGGCAGGGACTGTGGAGGCAACAATGACAGGTTGTGAAACCAAAGTGCTGGGTGAATGTGCTGCCATCTGAGGAGGTATGGCAGGTTGAACCATAATGGTTGACTACCTCTCTATGCTATTTGACATTTTGTTTTCAAAAACAAGGTATGCAAGCAGAAGAATGTTAATAAATTATGAAAAAAAAAGTGAAAGGGTGTGATGAGGCAAAAAAAAAGATAATTAAATCTGTGGCATGTCACGCTATTTATTCAATACAATTTTTTAGCCAATGTATAAACAATTATGATAATTAGTATTGTACACTTTTATCACATCCTTGTATGATGTTAAGGTGTGACTTTGTTATAAAATGTAGAAATCTCACTGCTAGTATATAAGAAAGAGCAGTCTTTGTTTCCCTATGATAGATAGGATGTATGCATTCAAATGTGATAATTGCAATAACCATACTTGATTTGTTCCTGACATACTTTTACTGTTAATCTTTTAAAAATACTATCCTGTAATAAAACCTAATTGCTGCTTCTGGTTATTGAACCCATACACAGTTAACTGTTCTCATTGCCTAATGCTAGCAACAAGAGTTATTGGGCAAGGTGTGCATGCTTGATATCAAGGTTGAGGTGTGCCTGCACAAGATCCTACTGAATGATGGACTGAAAAAAAAATTCTGGCTTGAACTTGAACCTGATTCATACTTACACCGTGCTTCTCTGAGGCAAGTTAATTTCTCCTGGTACAACTCAATGGTTTGCAGCTATTTTGTCTGCAGTTGTACATTGCAAAAAGAAAAGAGATATACATAAAAGCAAAATGAGTAAATGTGTCTACAAGCTAGATCATTAATGCCATATCACAGACAGGTTATGGATCAGTATACTTACACAACTGAGGAGTGTTTGCAGTACTAAATGCATCTTCCTATCAGCTTAAGAGGGCTTCTTGCACTTTTTAAGGTCACAATAGTGGTGATGACATTGTTCCCCAGTGCATGGAATGCCAATTGTACTGGAAATAGCCTTGGCTAAGCTATTCCAAAACTCATCCTTATACTGAAACCCAGTATAATCAACCCTTCAGCATCCTACAGCTATAGCACTTCATGAGGAGTGCCATGAATATCCAGGACTCCTCAATACCCCACCTTTGTGCTCAAAATTTAGCACCAGTCTCTCCCTCACCAGCCACATCTGCAAAAGTCAAGTTAGCAAAATATATCTGAATCGGTGCTCATTTCAGATCATGCATGTAACTGGTTGTGTTTAAAGATGCACAGCCTTGCCATCTGCATTTGCCTATTTGAAAATAGATGGATTCCTTTACAGATAAATTGGCATTGTTTATATTTCATAGCAGCAATGGTGTGAAACATGGCATTGAGCTTTGCCAGGTTTGATGCTCAGCCTACTGACACAGGTTACAGTGTTCAGCAATGGAGTGCTTAATGGCATGGCTTTTAATCTTTGCAGTTTGGAAGGAGAAAGTGGATGAATTGTGGCATATTGTGACCTTGGGGCTTACACAATGTTAAAATATTGTTGTACCAGCTGGGAATCAAACCAATGGGATAAAGCATGCATACATTAAAAGTTAGCCTGTTAATTGACATTGTCACAAGAGAACTACCTTTTAAGCATGTAAATCAGAGATACATTAATTTCAGAATGAATGGAGATGTACATATGAGAGGGCTGTATGTGTGCAATAGTAATTAGTCCTTGGAATGCATTCCTACGTAAAAGTCATCATTTCTGTCTGTAAATATATTTGGGATGGATGCAGTTGAATAAGCTGAGTAATACAGTTTGGGATATGTTACTTTACAAGGCATAACAGTCTTAAACACAGTTAGGATATAATGTGTTATGATGATTATAACAAAAGTATTACACCCATCATACATAGGCAATTGCATTTTAAATTAAATATCATCATTGTCATGTTTAAGACATGTACCCACATTAGCTTGAGGTTATATTTGAAGCGTTAATGATACATACTAAATAGATATGGTGACTTATTCAAGCATCATTGATACATTGCTTGAAAGAAACATGTTTAGCATTATCATTTCTCTTCAATTTTACAGTCCTAATCAAAATTTTGTGAGAAATGAGATTCTTACACCCTTTGTAAATGTATCATTTAGCTAGATTCAAAAACTTAATCAAATTAATTATTTCTTTTAGATCACTGCATTTACACCTTATGCCACAGAGCCTAGGTATGTGACAAATGGATTTTCTGCATTCAGTAGTCTCCAGAGTGCTGAGGAATGCACAATGCTACCAGGCATGTTTGCGCTATATAAGGCATCCTAAACTAAATTATTCACTTTTTTCCTTAGGTAGTGAACTGTTTGCATGTTGCCAAGCGAAAATCAAATGCAAGTCAAATAAAAAGTACATATTGTGAGTAATTGCAATGTGATCTCTAATCAGGATTCGCAAAATGCATCAACTGTTTTATTTCTTTCAGTTCACTTTAGTTACAGCTTGTACCACAGAGAAAGTTATATGACAGGTGCACTTTCTTCACTTACTACAATCCATTGTGCTGGTGGCCATGCAATACTGCCATACATTTTTGCACTACATAAGGCATCCTACACTAAAAATTTCACTTTTTTTCCTCAGGTAGTGAACTGTGTTTACAAATTGTCAAGCAGAGAGCAAATGCAAATTAAATTAAAAAAATAAAACATTACATATTTTGAATAACTGCAATGTGATCTCTAAACAGGATTTGAACGATGCATCAGGTGCTCATTTCCTTCAATTCACTTCAGTTACACCTTATTTCACATATTTGGATATGTGACTGGTGCATTCTCTGCAGTAATTACTGTCTATGGTGCTGAGGGCCACACATCAATGCCAGGCATATTTGCTGTACATAAGGCAGCCTAAACCAAATTTTTCACTTTTTCCACTGGGTTGTGAACCACATTTGAATACTGTTGAGTGGAGAGCAAATGGGAAAGGCATTAGAGGAAAACATATAATAGACTAAAAGCTAAATTAAATGTAATCGATGGATATATGTAGCAATGACCAGAGTAAGAAGTGTATCCAAGTGACACATTCTTCCTTCTCACATCCCATTGCAACTGCAGAAATGTACTTTGTGGAATACATTATCAGACTTGTAGTTAATGACAAATAATGTGAAAACAGACAGACAAAAGCTCACATGTTGATAGAAATAGCAACAAGAACTGTTTTTAAACAACACAATGGTATCACAAAATGCGATTAAACATATATTCAGACCACCCTCTGTAAAACTGTCAATTAAGTGGATTTAAACCATGCAGCCTCTATTCTTTTCTTTTAAGCTCACTGCACTTACACTTTGTGCCACAGAGAAAGTTGTCTGACAGGTGTATTTTCTTCATTGAATAATATCTGGAGTGCTACTGGTCATTCAATTCCACTAGGCTTATATGTACTACATGAGGCAGCCTAAACTAAAATTTTCAAACTTTTCTTTAAGACATGAAAGCATATTCCATACTGACAAGAAGCATTCAAATGCAGAAGGTAATATTTACCAGACACATTCACAAAACATTTTTGGGATAACAATTTTATTAAAAGAGCATGAAATGAATTAGTCAATACTGTACTTGAATTTCTCACATCAGCACATTCATACACCACAACAAGTGTCAAGATTTATTATGACCTCCCCAGTAAAATGATCTCTGGACCTGTTTTAAACCCTGCACAACCTGTACTATTTTTCAAAGCTCAGCACATTTACATATTATGCTACAGAGATATGTGTGTGACAGTTTGAATTTCTTTATCCAGTACTGTCCAGACTGAAAATGCCAGTCTTAATTGTGCTGTCGATGGCAGTCCAAATAAAATTTGTTAGTTTTACCTTAGGTAGTGAATTGCCATTCACTGCTACTGACCACTGCCAATCTATGAAATGCAATGCCAAATGGCATGAAAATGAAAAAGGGAAAAGAAGGTTTGGGAAATTAGTACTTTAAATGCACATTTCTGGTGTTCAGTTAACTTTGTTATCTTGTAACAGGATTTGAGCCCTCAGATCAAGGTAATTGAAGAGTATTTAGTATATTTGCTGCAGACAACGACATAAATTGTCAAGGAAAAAAGGTATTTAGATGTACTGAAAATGTTACATTGTGTCAAGTCACATTGAAAGTCCAACAGAAACAAGCTATGAAAGTTGTCCTTTCTCATTGATGGTAAATGTCTGAATGATGATGATATTGCCAACAATTATGATACCTATGTACTCACACAATATTATACAAAGAATGCAAACACTGCAGGTGTGTTACTCCCTTTCTTTATGGCACCTCATTCCTTCATGCATGCTTTCTTAAGATTAATTCTATCTCGGTTGTATTGATTATATTGTCTGCATCAATGCTTAATGTACTCACTTGCATATGAATAACATTTCTTAGTAAAGGGCAGTAATTGGGGTCATTAAAGCCAACATTTATATGTTAGAAAGGTTGTTGCCCTAAAGTGGTCAAGGTACTTTCAGACGTTTTGGTAAGTCTCTTCTCCCTTACACACTCAGTAAGTGTACATCAAAGAGGGGAGACTGTGCAACCCTGATTGTTTCTGCAGTCAGAGTAATCATGGAAACCTACAAGTCATTAGCAAGCAAAACTTCTCAATGATCATTCTTGCAGTGCTAGGGCATGTGCATGCAATCATGTAACTCCTTACACCATGTTTACCTTCCCTACACTTAGTACAGATTATGATATTCAGGAATGTGAATGATTTTTAACACCATTTTTGCATACTCACAGTTCTCACAGTGGTGACTAATACACCATATCTTAGTCAGGAGACTGTTTAGATCCAGAGAGCTAGATACTGCTAAATAAAAACAACTTTTACAGAATTATCTGTTTTCTACTCTGTGTTATTCTCAAGGTGTGTTGATATTTATTGCATAATGCTTTTATTGTAACATTAAAGTGTGAATTGCAATGTTTGCTCAAAAACATTTTTATATTAATTTTTCCTTTATCCCTTTACTTTTGTTATAGCTCGGGTATCTCAGTTATGTCTACAGTACAAAACATATACTACAGAAAACTACCTGACCTATATTTTGTAAGTTGCATTTAATTATTTGCACATTTATTGTATATGAGTGTATTATAACTTTGTAGCAAGGTCTGGCATGTTTGCATATGTTACCACAAAGAAAACTGTATTAAGTTTGTGATTTCTACCTGACTGCCCTCCACAACAGTAAAGATGGCACTTTCTACTGCTACACTGTGATTTGTTATTGTTAATGCTGCAATGTCCTACATAGTTATACAAATCTGTGTTATTTGCATTACAGAACTTTCTTAAATTGCATGTGTAAAAGTAACTGTTCTCTCTTTTTCTTGTTTCATTTGCATCATGATACTTAGCCTTCTTTCCTTTCCCATCCTCACATACAGGACATCTGGATTGCAGGCTGGAATCCCACATGTACATGATAAGCACACCATTGTTTACTGTTATTACTGTATATAAGGTAGATTCAGGTCTAAGTAGTGTTGCTGTATCATCTATTAGAGTTTAATATACAATTCATATAAGAAAAATATGTGATTAATTGTAGTCTTTGTTTCTCTCATTTTGTGTTTATTGCTTGTTATCACAGCTGATCCTGACAGTAGCATTGTGGAACTCCTACCACCTGCTATCTCAGTATCATTAGCCTCTGATAACCATGGTGACAATAAAGAGCCAGAGTCTGGGGTGCAGAGGGCCAGTTTGGCACTGTGGCTCCCACACCCCATTCCCATATTTTCGACATAGTCAAAAGATTTATGTGTACCCACAACCAGGAGACCTCTGACATAGGGCAGTTTGAGGGTGACACAGTTGCAGAGCTGGTAGCTTCTCCCCATAGCCACCATGAGAGATGCCTCACAGGAAGTTTGATAGGAGTGCTCAGAGGAGGCCTGCTGCACTCCTTCCTCCTGATGCTGGTCATTTTTTTTTAGTTTCTCCAAATCTTTTGGGTTTCTAATACTATAACAGGAATGGACCCCATTCCTAAGTCAAAGTATGATTAAAGTTCATGAAATTAGCATTGTTTCACTCTTCAACCAAAAGTGCTCTTCACAGCACCCACAATATGTCCAGTTAATTACTCCTTCTGCAATTCGTATGGAGTTATATGTATTGGTAGCATATCTAAATATGAGTGTAGACAGTTTTTTATAAGACCCATTGGTCCTACTACTATTGGTATCTGGGTATCTTTCTTCCACATTGCTCTCATTTCTGCTAGCAAATCCTGATATTTTATGAGTTTGTGTCTCTCTGTACACAGGACACTGTAGTCACTGAGTGTTGTGATTTCAATGATCAATGCTACTTTTGTCTTCTTTTCTTGGACCACTATATCCAGTTTTCTAGCATCTATCTTTTGGACTGTTGGCAATGGATGGTCCCATGTGATGTAGACTTCATTATTTTCTATGATGCTTTGTGGCTTATGTTTCCAGTGTTTTACAGCCACTTCAATACCATAATGTTTGCACAATCCTCAGTGCAACAGTCTCACCACATTATTATGCCTTTCAGTATACAGTCCTTCTGCCATTAGTATGTCACAGCCAGCAAAGAGATGTGCAACTGTTTCCAATTCTGTTTTACAAAACCTACATTTGTCTGTTTCTCCCACATGTTCAATGGACTTTGCAAACCAATGCGTACATAGTCGACTATCGTGTGCCGCCAATATTAACCTTTCATCTCTTGGTTTGAATTCACCTCTCCTTAACCATTCCTGCATTCATTTCTGATCAACATGAGCTTCTTCAAGAAGGTTTCTCTATTTGCAAATATATTTATGTATTTTCTACATTTCTTGCCTTCTAATCTGGTCCTTCAACTTATATTCTTTCTTTTGTTTTTTTGGCACAACCACTTGCTGCCTGTTTTTTATCCACTTGTGGTTTGATTTCCATTACTGCTTGACGCTGATATGCTTCTGCTAGCCTAAGCAGGGAAGTAATCTTAGATTTATTTTCCTCATGTTTCAAAATTTTCACTACATTAGGGTCTTGTGAGGTCAGCAGATATGTGTGGAGTCACATGATTGCAGATCTGTACATGTAATCAATTTCAAGGAGGCCTATCCCTCCTCTGGAATGGGGAATATATAATCTTGGTATGCACTGATTTTTATAAATCATCTGGTGAGCATGAAGCATCCTTCTTGTTTTCCAATCTATTCTATCCAACACATTTTGGGGCCAGTCAGTCACTCCAAAACTCTGTTATGACAGGAAGAGCAAATTGGTTTATAGCATGGATTTTGTTCCTGGATGTCAACGCTATTTTAATTTAAGTCTTCTAAAGTACTCCTTACTAAGTTTTATTCACATTTGTTCATGTTTTATTGTTGATCCTTCATCAATTTACAAATATGTATACACTCCCTCTTGCTCTAGTTCTTTTATATTTTATTTATTTATTTTATTTTACATTTGTTTACTGGGAGTGTCCGACTGGGCATAAAACCTCTTTTCAGCAGAGGCCCAGGGAGAAAAGCTCCATTGTCAGTAAACTATTTTGTTAGTAGAATGAAAATTGTATAATACAATAAAGAAATAAATAGTAACAGATATTCATAATGGTAAAAAGACTAGAACAGAATAAATTGGTCAAGTGGGAGACAAGACCAATAATCTTGTATAACAATGCTTCTAGAAGACAGTTCTTGCAGTAGTAGCAGATAGTGACATTGTATACAATAAAAGTGCAATTGTGATACTTAGTCTTATATACAGGTAGCATAGCAAACTGAAGACTTAAAATCTGATAGATATTAACAGTGAGAAGGAAAAAAAACATAAGGTAGTCATATGAATTATATCACATTTTTGTCCTAAACTGATGTTTTCTTGATGCTGTAAAGGTTGCATTTGCACATTTATCAAGACCAAATGACATTCTTATATCATCTGAAAAAGTTTTGACAACTTGCAGTTGTACTTTCAGTTCCTCGTCTGATGAGCTATACAGTTTCAAATCATAAACAAAGAGAAGTTGAGAAGTCTTTACACTTTGTTGCTTTCTAGGAGCCAAATTATAGTCATGGCCTAATCTGTTAAGTAGACAGCTTAATTGGTTAAAGGCAAGGAAGAATAGCAACACTGACAGAGAGTCACCCTGGAATACCCCCCTTTGAATTTTTATCCCTGGGATAATAATCTGTCCTTTATCATGGCTTAATTGCAAAGTGGCCTGCCACTGTTTTGTGGTCACTATAATATATTTGATCAGTGTGGGGTGTATCTTATAAATTTTTAAGTAGTCTTTTATTCATAAATGTGGTTTACTATCAAATACTTTTTTGTAGTCAAGCCATGCCATACTTAAATTCTTCCCCTTTTTATAGTTCTCTACTATGACTTTATTTAACAGCAAATGATCCCTTGTTCCATATGACTTTTTTATTGCGCTTTTGTTTTATTGCCATAATTGAGTTTTTTTCTAAATGACTATAGACTCTGTTGGCATCAATTCCAGTGTATAGTTTATATGACATTGGAAGGCAAGTTATTGGTCTATAATTTTTAGGGTAGCTTGCAGGTTCACTCTTAAGTCAAGCATTGTTTTTCCTGTTGTTATCCAGGTTGGTGTCTGTTCAGGGTGTGCATATAAATAGATCTTACATGTGACTAAATCTTCATGAAAATATCTTAATACTTTTAACCAGAGTTAGGTACTGCATCTGGGCCTGGGGTTTTACAGTTGGAGGCTTTTCATAACTTTGTTTCAATCTCTCTGGCTGTTACTTCATCCCATTTCATATCCTGTACATTTACACTTCTTATTCTTTCATTTACTTCTTCTATCCATTTAGCATCTTTGATACGTTCCACAGGATCTTCATAGATACTTCTTTAAAATGTATCTATTTCTTCTTTTTTGGTGGTCTTTCAATTCCTTTTACCTTGTTTCACATTTCTCTATAAAACTTTTTTTGGTCATCAATAAACTGCTTATTTTGTACTTTTCCTTTATATTTATCTGTGCATCTTCTAAGTTTTCCACATGTGCTAAGATTTTTAGTTTGTTATTTGCAGTAGTGCATGATAGAGCCTGATCTCTTCTAATACTACAAATTGCTTTTATCACCTCTATCTTTCTAAGTATTTTATTTGATCTGTTCCCCCTTCTATAGTCTTCTGACAATGAGGCTTCTTGTCTTAGCTGCTTTATAATTTTATCTATTCAATAGTTCCATGATGGTATTCGATTTCTCCCCTTTCTCTCCCTCACTACCCTGTGTTCTTGTGTTAGAACTTTATCAGTTATTAATTTAGCTGCACAGTAATATATCCTGTTTACTTCTGTTATATTGCATGGATCTCTATGGACAGTCCTAATTATAGTGTTCATTTGTTTTGTCAAACTTCTGACTTTTTCAGTTTTTTTGACCTTCTGCATTGTATTTCTTTCATTGATCTTAATATGGCTGTCTATCTCTCTGAAGTCAAACAACTCTTCTCTTAATGAAAATGAAATAAACTAGTGCAGGATACAGAATGGTACAAAAAGAAAAAACTGTAGTAAAGAAATAAAATAATGTACCGAGCCTACAAGGCTAAAAGCAAACACACTTTGTTACCAAAAAAATATATAAATAGAGTGAGCGCCTTCGCAATTATCACATCGCTTCTTCAGACAAACTAATTGTAAAACTAAGCAGCATTTATATAAAAGGTCAGCCAATCAGATGCCAAAACAAAACAATCATCATTTTACAATCAGCATTTAAAAAGCCCTTGACAAACTAGTGATACAATACACTAGAGAGTCTTGTTAATAAAATACAAGAGATAAAAATACACAAGCCATATAACAAATAATAATAAAAACATAAGCAATTAGTGTTTTAAGGGGCATGCTTTCAAAAAAGGTTTAAGTGTAAAAACCCCATTTAAGCCTGGGGAATTGCTCTGCATTAAACAGCAGAATCCATTTTTGTTCAGCTGCCTCAGTTCGATTCATTAAATCTCCACCCTTCATGCCTACATCTGAAATCTGAAGTACAAAAAATTTAAAAATGTGTACAGAACCAAATTGGTTAATGTGTTGGGCTAAAGCATTATTCTCCCTCTTGATCTTAATATCTCTGTAATGCTCAAGGATTCTTTCCTTTAAAGACCTATTGGTCTTGCCTATGTAGAAAGCGTGGCAAGTCTGACAAAAAGTAAAATAAATAATGCTGGTGGTCTTACAAGCTGCATAGAAATCTAAATCCTATTTTGAAGCCGTTATTTGGGTGTGTATACTCTGGTCCACTATAAACGTATTTACAAGCTGAGCAATGCCTACAAGAGAAAGTATCCAGTCTACTCAACTTGACTCCATTTGTATGCTGGTGAAATTTATAACAAAGGTGTTTCTTCAGGGACTTATTCCTAAAAGAGAAGTGTGGTGTCTCATCTATTATTCCCTTTAACTTTGGTATAGTGCATAAGATGTTCCAATTACTCTTAATAATACTACAGTAACTATTAATATCACTTGAGTATTGTAGTGAGACCCTAAAGGTGTCAATGCTATCTGACTGGGTTCGTAATACATCTGACACCACTGTATCTGTAAAATAAGGCCTACGTCTGTCTACCCTTTGTGTCCAAGCTTCTGAGATACAAGAATCAATCTGTGGTTCATTGTAACCCCTATCCAAAAATTCTTGTTTGAGGGAAGAAATAGCTGTATGTATTTGGGAGTCATCATTATACAATGTCATTAGCCTGTAAACCTGTCCTTTCAGTACATTATGTGTGATATGTCTAGGGTGCATGCTACCTTTGTGCAGGGAATTGTTCTTCCTGTTAGGTTTCCTATATACACAGGTGGTTAAATGTCTCACATCTGATTTCTTAAGCTGCATATCTAAAATCTCAGTCTCATCAGAAGAGTATTTACAAGTAAACTTAAGGAAGCTGGTAGTGTCATGCATAAAGGCAACACATTCTTTAAGTTGGTCTAAGGAACCATGCCACAACAAAAACATATCATCAGCAACATGAACATACCAAGCTATATACTTGGAAAAGACATTATTGTGCAAAAGGCTGGTTGTCTCCTATTGTACTAATGCTAGGTTGACATAGCTGTTGGCACAAGCAGTGGTCATAACCACGCCAACCTTCTGCATAAAAAAATTCTTGTTCAAAGATACATACATTGTTCTCCAAGCTATGTTCAACAATGAACATATCAGCTTCACTTTATCATCTGTAAAACATTTTCTGTCATTAAGAAATGTCCTAATGCTTTCTACACCCCATTCATTGGGGATTACTGTAAACAGAGATTCAATGTTGAGTGTAACAAACATATAATTATCAGCAATGTTCAACACTTTAACATAAAGTGTCTCCAAGAATGACTTAGTGTCCTTCAAAACACTGTCACATTCATCTAGCAAAGGATGTAATGTCTTTTCAATAAAAACTGAAATCGGCTCAGCCTTTTCCTGATACTATGGGCCACATAGGTGGAAGTTCTCGTTCTTATGGATTTTCGGAAGACCATAGATAGGAATGAGTGGATGTTCAACATTAAAAAAAATTAAAATATCTTAATTTATCAAGCCAGTCATAAGCAAATCAAAAATTAGAAAAGAAACTTTATCCATTAAACCATTAACAGTTATCCTAGAAATACAAGTGTAGGTATTCACATCATATAACAGTTTCCTCATCTGCCTAACATATAAATCTCTGTCAAGTACTACTGTGCTGCCTCCCTTGTCAGCAGGTCTAACTTCCAAGGAATGCATGTTTTTCAATTCAGGCAAAGCTATCTGGTCATCTCGAGTCATATTATAAAATACTGCTCTAGTACCTTCCTGAAACAATTCTCTAAGCTGATTCTCACATAGATCAACAAACACTTGTACCATAGGATGGGGTGTATGGATAAAAGTACTAGGTTTCCTAAAATAATTCACTTCATTAGAATTATTCCCCACAAACATAGTTTTAAGTGTCAAAGATCTGCTTAATAGCCTTAAGTCCTTAAGCATTTCTGTTGGATCTGCTCATTTAGCTGGAATAAATGACAGCCCCTTATTAAGCAAAGATAATTGGGATGGAGTCAGCTGTAAAGAAGAAATGTTAAAAATCAAACATTTGCTTAAAAACAGTGCTTCTTTACAGTTTGCTGCATTGTGTCTGTGCTTGGTAGCCGATGCACTCTCCCCTTCCTGCCCATGCTCCGTGACCTGTTTTTGATGTGCAGGGGATTTGGTAGAGAGAGAGAAAGGTGTAACAAGGGATTTGTCAGCTAAAAAATTATTAGTATTACTACCGTTCACATCCATTTGTTGTGCAATCAGTGCCGCTCCAATGTCTGCAGTGTTATCTGCATGATTTTCAGAAGGCCTTAAACCTAAAGTGTGCATATTTGAAGTGGTAGAGGCATTACTAAGCTCCTGCGACTGAGCAGCTAAAGTTAATCTCATTCCTCTGTCATCTCGAGAGGTTCCTGCTTCCATAGGTGCCAATGAGCTATTATTCATCTCAAGAAAGGTCCTGACTGGTTCACGTGGTGTCTGAGT
Source organism: Protopterus annectens (assembly GCF_019279795.1). Taxonomy (NCBI): domain Eukaryota; kingdom Metazoa; phylum Chordata; order Ceratodontiformes; family Protopteridae; genus Protopterus; species Protopterus annectens. The sequence goes on from NC_056730.1 coordinate 625,993,360, forward strand.
GATGTTTGGACCTGCCAATTGTGTTGATTGCTCCCTTGGCCCAGCAAAGACCACATCATTTCAAAAATCTTGAAGATCTCATTGCAGTATCATATGCAAGAATGTTCTCACGCAGCAGGTCTAGTTTATCACTAATCACCTCTGGTGAAAAGTTAGCTGTGATGTCATTCTACAGTTTCAGAATATCACTGAATAGTTCTTTCTCCATAGGTAAGAAGAAGTCAATCAACAGGTTAATATATTCAGTACTGAACCTAAAATGAAGTATCTGCCATCTCCTTAAAAGTTTGGGAAAAGCATCTCCATAGCTAGGCATATTAAGTACCTGGAGGCCTCTAGGTATCACTTTATGTTTCAAAGAAGCTTCTAGATGTAAACACTGCCATTGTAAGTATTTATACTTATAGAGCTTATTCTCTAAGTCTCTGTAGTGGTGCATAAAGTTAAGATATTCATCACCTTCATCCAAATTCACTGCTGTTTGAGTAGATAAAGCTGCATCTAGAAGTGGATTCCTGCTGATGTTGAGAATCTGACTCAGGTGGTCAGTTCCAGTATCAGTGACAGAGTGTTGTTTTGGATTATAAGCAAGTTCCACATTAGTGCCCTCAGCCATGCTCCTGTCCTGAATAAAAACTGAAATACTGAAAATAAAATAAACAGGTACATGATATGGAACAGTACAAAAAGAAAAAAATTGCAATAAAGAAATAAAATAATGTACCGAGCCTACAAGGCTAAAAGCAAACACACTCTATTACCAAAAAAATATAAATAGAGTGAGCACTTTTGTGATTATCACATCGCTTCTTCAGACAAACTAATTGTAAAACCAAGCAGCATTCATATAAAAGGTCAGCCAATCAGCTGCCAAAACAAAACAATCAGCATTTAAGAATCAGCATTTAAAAAGTTCTTGACAAACTAGTGATGCAATACACTAGAGAGTCTTCTTAATGAAACACAAGAGATAAAAATACACAAGCCCTATAACAAATAATAATAAAAATATAGACCATTAGTGTTTTAAGGAGCGTGCTTTCAAAAAAGGTTTAAGCGTAAAAATCCCATTTAAGCCTGGGGGTTGCTCTGCATTAAACAGCAGAATCCATTTTTGTTCAGCTGCCTCAGTTCGATTCACTAAATCTCCACCCTTCATGCCTACATCTAAAGTCTGAAGTATAAAAAATGTAAAGATGTGTGCAGAACCATATTGGTTAATGTGTTGGGCTAAAACATTATTCTCTCTCTTGTTCTTAATATCTCTGTAATGCTCAAGGATTGTTTTTTTCTAAACTGAGGGCACATTTTTTGTTTTCCATTTCCAGCGGGCATTCTGTAGAAAGCTTTGTTGCATCTTCCTGTGGCACATTCTCTTCAATTTCATCTTGTGCCACCCATTGCTCTGTCATATGAGAACTCACTGGCCTGTCACTTCTCAACATTAACTGCGTCAGAGTTTCCACAGTTTCCTGTTCTTTCTCTTGCCATCCAACTTCAAGTGAATGTCTATACTCGTTTTCTGTGGAAGACTTTAAAATATCTTCATATGGCACCTGACCAATTGCTTCCTGTCCTACTGGTTTCTCCTTAATTTGGAATTCCATTGCTCTATCCTGTTGTGGTACTTTCTGAATTAGATTTTCTATACTCACTCCTTCACTTCGGAGGTATTCCATAACCTCAGTTTCTGTTTCTTTAACTTCTCCATTACTAATCTCCTTTTCTACTTTTCCTCTGTCTTCTTATTTTTTGTATTGTAAAGTTTTCCATGTCTGGATTCCTTTGCCTGTATTTCTCTTCAAATATCTTTGGTGCTGCTCTTTTTGTATTGATAAGTTTTGCTTTCTCCTTTACACAAATATTACACCAGATTAACTTTCTTTTTCTTTCCCATGTCCATATTTCTTCTTGTACTTCTCCTTCCTTTAGGGTGAGTGAGAAACAGATGTGAACCCTTGCATGTAGTAGCACTGCATTTATAAAGTGATGCAATATTCTAAAGGCTGATGCCTGTGACACTCCTAATATATCCCTTGTAGGTCTCTAGAAAGTACCACTAGTAAGTATGTGTAGTTACACATACATTTGCTTCCACAGGGATGGGTTCTCCATGATATCCCTGGGCTTGAGGTGAGGGCGGCAGAGGCTGCATATTTCCTCCACTGTTTTCTTGTCCACCTAATATCTCTCAGCAATTTCTGTATCATGCAGTTCATGATATGCCAAGCAAGGTTTAAACAAGATTCTTATTCTTGCCCAAGATCTGGCAGCAGCAACATCCTCTGAATGAAATGTCTGTTGCACATACGGCATAGTAATAACAGCAACAACCCTTAACATGATTTGTTCTAACTGTAGCCATGCTGTATTCCAAAGAGGTTTGGTATACAGTGCAAAAACCTACAGTGAGTGTACACGGTTGCTTTTTAGCATCCTGAATAGCTCTGCCATATTGGATTGGTTGATTAGCATGTACTTTGGCTCTCTGTGCTGTCATTAGCATATTTTGCAATTTCTTTTTATCTGACAACTCTACACGTCATGTAGAGCCATGTAATGTATACCAAATACTGCACTATTCATAGCTATACTACATGTAGCTGTTAATGAATACAACCTGATATCTTTTTTATATGGACAAATTTCTGGAATTCTCTTTTAATATTCAACACGTGTGTATTTCTTTACTTGATGTATATTTATACTAGAACTTGGCTAACAGCTATTATGAGTCTACCATATACAGGAAAGACATTTTTTTCAACAACTACTTACATTGCCATAGTGCTCATTTTTTCAAACAAAAAAGGTATTGTGAAAGGATAATTCTGCCATCTTTCCAGAATTGCAACTGAGGGTGAAAATGTTATTAAGGAATGTATTTTACTTAAAAGTATGTTTCTTGATTGTGCTTACCCCACAACTTATTGGAGAAAGTCATTGATTTTATCTGGTCAAATAGACCGGATCTCTGTGCACTCATCTTGACAAAACCTTTATCAACACCCCCCAGGACAAATATTCTATTTGGCCATACATTATCTGTGGTCTTATATCATTCCTTTTATTCTGAGGACATATGTTCCTTTGTTAAGAACAAGTAGTCCAAGGTTTCTGGTATTTTTTCTGATCTTAGTAAATCTGGCACCACATGGTCTTTCATGTACAAGCATGCCTCTTAACCTCTTAGTGCAAGAAATCTGGACAAAGCCTGACAAAATGGGGGGACAAAGAACAAAGGCCCACAATTAGGGACAGAACTTAAATACTGCTTTTACAAACTTAGCAAGTTGCTAGAGTAATAGGGTTTGTGTTAACATACATTTTCTGAAGGATTTGAAGTCTGAAACTAAAATGTATGCCAATATTTAGTGACATCAATTTTCAGCTCATCCCAGTGATTTGACAGAAAACCACAAGTTTTATGAGGAATAGACCAAAAATATTCGGCAAAAATCTGGACATTCTGCAAAAATCTGGACAGTTGAGAGGTATGTGTACAAATCATTCAGCTTATGAAAGGTCACCCACCCCTGGAGTAGGGTTGTTGAGTTTTGATTATAATTGGACACTTCCTGATGCAACCCAGTGAGTGTGTATCAGCTGCAAGTAGGCCATTGATCAGTAACCATGATGAGATGTGGCTTAAGCAATGTGTCATGTACAATGCAAATGAGATCATATATATCCCATCCCAGTTAGTGTTACACTTGTACAACTAATAAAATCCATATACAAGACACATATATCATTCCCAATTCCTGACCCTTGCTGTTAGGAATGTAGAGGTGCCAATCTCACCAATGAAGTGCTACATCTCTCCCTGGACACTCAGTACAATACTCCCACTCCTACTGTAAGAGAACAAATAGGTTCATTCAGGTAATATGTCAGTGGTGAAGGATAAAGGGGCCAAAAATTATTTTTATGTTCTTTAGGTATAGTGGTCCAGCACACTTGTTGGATGTTATACTATAACTATGGTACTCAGAAGCATATTTGTTACCACAGCAGATGAATACATGACACGTTAATAGAAGACACTATACTAACACAATCATAAGTAATGTATAAACACCTCATGGCTGTATCTTGCTAGTTGTACACACTGCATGCATATAAAGTAGCAGAGCAAAACATGCACTGACTTTCCCTCCAAATACAAGACAACAGTTCTCTTGTGTTGTAATTGGCAAATGAGTGGTACATACGTATGCATGCCAGTGAAGATGAAGCAGCGATGTAATTATGAGGCCTTACCATCAAAGAGAACACAACCAGAGCCCATGGTGCACCATAACTACATTGTTAACCTGATTCATATCACTGATTCACAGAAAAGTAGCTTGGTATGAGATGTGACTGTGAATATCAATTTCAAAACATTCTGTGAACTCTAGATGATTGAAGAAAAGGGGAAAGTGAATGATGAGTGTACAAGTGGTAGGAACACAAAATAATCAAAGTCATAAGTACATGATTATGACTGCCCTGTATTTCATTGAACTGTGACTCTTCAGAAATCACATACTGTCTCATTTCAGAGTGAAAACAGTGATCATTCAAGACCACCATGTGCTGTTTTAAGGAGTATCTCCTTTTCTCAATGTTGTGTAACTGTAATCCATATATATTAATTTGAGGGATGTCAAAGGCTTTTCCCTCATGTGGGATGTATTTTTAATTTGTGGCATTACAGTAAAAAAACAGACATGTTTCAATTGGTTGTAATCGCAAAAAGTGATTTCTGAATGATTGAATTAACTGGACTCACAGTGGATCACACACTTACAAATGCTAGAAGAAGAAGCAGATTTATAGTATGTGAGATCAGTGAAGCATATTTTTGTTGACAGAAGAATGTTATTTAAATTATAACATGATGCAGATGTCAAGAAATGGATGCATATAGTAGGCAAGTCAGGTATGGGAAGCATGTTGATAAGAGGAAAATGAACCAAAATACCAAATGAACAGCAGAGGCAAATAAAGGTCTCTAGCACAACATAGAGGTATAAATTCAGTCAGAGGATGTCTATATGGTGATAAGGAGAAAGTACAAGGGGTAACCAGCTAAGGAAAAAGTACAAGGGGAAACACAGTAGCTGGATGCACATTGAGTTAGGTTAGGATGGAAACACAAGGAGATTTAAATTAGAAGCCAGGACCACGGGATGGAAGCCTGATGAAAGAGCTATCTCTCACTATACAGAGGCTTTAATAAGCTGGATGAAGAAAAAATTGAAGGCAGATGTGTTAGGAGTGGCAAAGTGGTGAACAGTTAGAGTTGCTGCTTCACAGTGCTTGCTTCCTTAGCTCAGCTCATAGCTGGATTGCTTTCAGTGTGGAGTCTACATGTCCTCCCTTATGTTTGTGCATATTTTTTGCTGATTGCTTCAGTTTCCTCTGGCATCCCAACAAAGCATATTATACTTGAATTAACTATATCCAAACTCTGTTGGTGTGCATAATATGAGTGTGTGTGTGTGTGTGTGTGTGTGTGTGTGTGTGTGTGTGTGTGTGTGCACGCGTGCACGTGTGCATGTGTAAGCATCTGAGCCTGACACACTTTTCTCCAACTCTAGCATTTTGCAAATATCTGTTTTAGCCAATGAGAAAAAATGGAGAACTTTCCTCTCCCTTGTTTTGGCACAAGTGGATATTATTGCACTGTATCAAGTAATAGTAACTTCTGGTGAAGGACTTCTAATAGTCTGTAAGTTCAGTAATTGCAAAACATAGGCTGGTCCAATAAATAGTATTACATCACCTCCGTGTTCTATTATTTTCTGTTAGTAGTCCAGCATGGCACTTCTTCATTTTTTTTTAACCTGGGCCATTCAGAGACATAGATATTGAGCCATTCAGTAATTTCATTAAATTAACTGCTCATACAAATTTTGCTCTACTTGTTTGGAGCCAATTAGCAGGCAAATGCACTAATGTTTTAGTTCTAAAGTCAAGTTAAAAAGATTGCAGATGTGTAGCTAGGGAAGGAAGAAGGGGGCATCCACCCAAGATGCAAATTTCACCCAAGATGCAAATTTAAGGGGGTGTAATCAGCAGATGTCAACTGGTCTCACATTTATTACCAACATTAAAAATTAAATTCATTTGCTGTCAGGGCTGAAGCACTTTAGCACTCTGTGTGTGGTATAAAATGTAGAAGCTGCTTGCTACCAGCATAGTAAACATATCTCTCAATTGCCCAGAATTTTGCAGAATATCCCCAGTTTTGTCTAATATTTTTACTCAGTCCCTCAGCCATTCAAGAATGACAGACATAAGAGTTTTATACGTCTTATTTTACAGAAAATACATATTGATGGAAAACCTGCTGCTCTATTAACTTTCTTGACGTGAATTAGAGTAATATTTAAAAATGTCACTGATTTTGGACCTTTGTCACCTAATTATTTTTGTCCAGAATTCTTGAGCAAAGAAGTTAAGAATTATGGTATCAAGCAACTTAATATACCGTTCTTGTCCTCAGGTATGAGAGGACCTATTTTCTGTTTTCTTTTGCTCCTCAACTTAAATAGTTGAGTTTACCAGATTCAGGAATGGCACAGGATGCCAGAATTGTTAGCTATGGCTCAGTGTTCAAGTAATATTCATTGCAATAATAAAGGAATATTGATCAAAAAATTATAAGCTCTTTCATGCCTTTTGATCATCAATTGGGCAGAATATAGTACAATGTCAGTTCTCATTCAAAACAGCATAGCTTTCCCACTTCTACAAATGCATTTAGATAGAAGTGGCACTGAGAAATTAGGAAAATGGGAGTTTAAAATCCAGCTAGCAGAACTTTTCTTTATCTCTGCAGCAGCTTTGGGTATTCAGTTATGATCCAGGATAAAGTAATAATTTTAAGATGAACTATATAGGCTTGTTTGAGTTAAAAAGTTTCCTTGCAAGGGATCTTTGATCCATTTCTGTGATCCAGAATATCGATAATGTAGAGATAGCATTGTAATGAAGTTCAGTTTGCAGAAATATGATCATACTGAGCACCTTCTTCCCTTCATGCAGACTAATCAGTGTTATGTTATGGCCAAAGGGATAATTTTAAAGACCATTAAGCTTTATCTGAAGGAAAAAACTATGCTGGTACTGTTTCTGGCACTGGGTCATGATCTCACTGCAGTGGACAGCTTCAGACAAATAACTGACTCTTTAACATTTGATTCTGACTCAAGTTTCTTTATTTTGATTGTGTTTACAGACAATCATTAGAATATTTCACAAAATTATCTATATCACAATTGCATTGCATATTCGACTTACCAAGAGTTGGTTATAAATCTGCTTTGTTGCTGGCTTCGCTGAGTAACAAATGTCAAGAATCAGCTGAACTATGAAATGACACCAACCCATGCATTTTGCTGAGGTGGTTAAGAAGTTATTTGTACTAAATGATCTTTTTGTTTTTAGTCTCATATGTAGTAAATTCTAGACCACTGCTATCAGTGCAACCCTTAATGTTCATAATTTTTTTCTTTTATTGTTCTCTTTATAATTAATTTCGTACTTGCACTATTTTTAATAGTTTTTGTCCTGTATGTTTATCTTTGCTTATATTTGCTGGGGCTCTTTCCCCTTGGGTCTCCACTGAAAATGGGTTGCTTACTATCAAAGCAATGTAAATAGGTAATCCCCGGGATTCATGAAGCTTGCGCCAGGCGCAGGCATAGCATAGGCGGTATGATGCCAAATATGGCCGTCGAGCGATTCAGGTACGATCCAATTCCACGTGCACTACCGGCGTATGCCAGAACTGCGCAGCCCCCGGCGTAGGTATGCTAATCACCCCATGTGCAGTGTCACACCATGCAAATGAAGGCATATAGCGATTCATAAAGTGGTGCAGGCGTAGCGTAAGCCCACGGAAATGTAAACCAAAAAACATGATTTACATTTTCCCAAACAGAACATCGGAGCTATGGAAGAGGGCCAGACCCAGGTATCACAATGTTAACATATGCCAATGGCAAAATACACAGCCAATGGCACAAGAAAAGATGCACAACACGTAAATAACAACATTTAATGTCATGTCCACAGTAATGCACAGCACAACCGCAGGGCATGTGTGCGGAAGCTGTAACATAAAGAAATAATATAAAAATGTCATAAAATCGCAACGTAATAGAAATCAGGTTTACAGCATAATACACAATGGTAGGCATGGAACACCACAACCAAGGTGCAAGGGTTGCTAAGGGCCTGCGATAGTGTTCGGCACGGTAACTATGAATTAGTAGTCAATGCCATGCAAATGAGGCAGATAATACTGAACCGCAAATGTCCCGCCGGATGAAGGTTGTACCATACGGCGCAGCGGTATAACACCGAGGAGTGGCTCAGAGGAGATACATGACATCAGCAGAGGGGTGTGCCACCGTAGCAGTAAGCACATTGGAGCATTGCAAATCTGGCCTGTCCATTGCTAAGCAAAGCTGCAGGACAGGGGTGGGGAGGAATTGTTTAGCTGAGAGCACACATGGTGCCCAAAAGCACATGTGTACGAGGATGAAAACGTGCCCGAAACCCAGTAATCGGATGCACATGCCACAGACAATAGCAGAAACAGGAAGGTCAGGGGAAGAAAAGAAGAAAATGCGGAAGTAGGGTAATTGGAGTACTAATGAGCAATCAACACCAATCAACCCATGAAGGCCAATCGACGGCAGCTGACAAGTCTGCTTGCAGAAACCGGCAAAACAGGATAGGGGAGGCATTGGAATGCAAAGAAAGGAGGGGAAGTATTGGATTGCAAAGATAGGAGACCTGACACAGTAGAGCAAAGCAAACTGACAGCAGACCGGCAGTAGCACACATAACGCAAGATACGCCAGGTCCAGGAAAGTACAAATGAAAGTAGGCTGCAGGATGCACGCCAGAAAATGGTAGGTGCAACATGCAGAAATGTAAAGGGAAGGTCAAGAGGTAATCCACAGCAGGCAAATGTAATTCAACACCAAAGGCACCACAATAGTAGTTCTGGCAGTAAAACACATAAGATAACCTGTAGCTACGATCGTACATACACACCCTATGACATCATCAGTGTTCACAGCACAATAGTATAAAGTGTGAAAGCACCCAACACACACCTGTGTATTCCCAAACACCGCACCATAGGTGTAAACAAACCGGGAACTTTTAAAATGTACATGTTGGGAGCTGCCATAGCTGTGATTCATCAGCATGTGTTAGAGACTGATGGTGTTGTGGGGGATGATGCCGACAACCACCGCAGGCCTCGGAGGAGAAGGAGAGTGTTCAGACCAAGGATAACCTACCAGGGGCTGCATGACCTGGAGATAGTAGAACGTTACAGGGTGGACAGGGACATCTTACAGAAAATAGTGCAGCTGTGCCAGCCACACCTGAGAACCAGAAACAACAGAGGGGAACCCATCTCAGTGGACACGAAGGTATGTGTAAGCCTGTGAATACTGGCCACAGGTACCTTTCAAAGGTCAACTGGAGATATAATGGGTATCTCACAGGCATCAGCATCCAGGGTACTACACCAGTTCCTGGATGCCATGTTACCACATGCCAATGAGCAGATATGCTTCCCCAGAACTCAGGAGTAGTTGGCCAGCAATATGCGCCACTTCCACCATGTGGCACAATACCCGGAGGTACTGGGTGCGATAGACTGCACGCACGTACAAATCAAGTCACCACCCAGTGAGCAGGGTAGGCGCTACATAAACCGCAAGGGATTCCACTCCATCAACTGCCAGGTCGTGTGCAATGCCAGGGCATTATCATGGATGTGTGTGCTGGCAGCCCTGGAAGCTACCATGACTCCCATATCTGGCATGCCTCACAGCTGTATCAGGTATTTGTCAGGGGGGACATCCCACATGGCCATCTCATGGGGGATGCTTGCTATGCACTGGAGCTGTGGATGATGACTCCCATCAGAAATGCACACACAGCCATGCAAGAATGCCATAATGAGGCACACGCACAAACCAGAATCATCATCATAGAGCGTGTGTTCGGGATGCTGAAATCACGGTTCCGGTGCTTGGATACATCTGGTGGAGCCTTGCAGTATTCTCCAGGCATGTGTGCCCACATCGTCATAGTATGTGCCATGCTATATAATATGATCCTGCGGAAGCAGCTGCAGCAGGGACAAAATGGTGAAGGCCCTCATAGCCCATCGCAATTGCCAAGGCCATGACAGGCACAGAGGGATTCAGACCATGAACACTCTGTGCCAGCCCCAGTAGGCAGATGGAGGCGTGCCCAATATGCCTAGGCCTTAGCAAAGAGGGAACGTATAGCACATACTCTGACAGTGTAGGCCCCTACGGACAGACACCTCTTCACCTGCACACACAGTAAAATGGATGGCAGACAAACATGACCACCTGTAAATTGTAATGTATAGGTGGCCCAATGTGTGACTCCTACATAGGCAGCCCTCAAACATTGTAAACACAACAGCCAGTGGAACACGGAATGCCAACACCTGAACAGTACATGAGCCTTACAGCATATAGTGGTGCTCTGTGCCTGTCACGTTCCCCGCCATATATATATATATATATATATATATATATATATATATATATATATATATGTACACATATGCATATATATAATACAGATAGAAAGGGCAATAGAGGGATATATGGTGATATAGATGGATTCAGCGATATCTGCAAATATAATAGATAGCTCAACGACATTCATAACACCTTAGAGGTACAAATAAATAGGATACTGCCAACCATGGAATGTGTAACATACTGACATGCATAACCACAAGGCTGAAAGACCGACAGAACACAGTACCGGAACAGTACATCCGCGAGTAATAGTATGATGATATGAAGGGACAGTTAGTCACCGCTGCCGGTGTCGTGGTCCACGTAGGTACTGTGTTCAACTGTGTCTGTGAGTGCCGTAGTCTGTGTAAGTGTGTGTTGAGGGTGCCGTGTGCATCTCTGTGTGACTGTAATGTGTGTGTGTGTCTGCAACATGTGTATGTTGGTGCCAAGTCAGAGGCAGATCAGTATGGTAGGTGTGGGTATAGCTAGCGGTAGGCATACGGTTACTAACTGTACCACAGTAGGAGGGACATCCCCACCCTGGGCAGGTGTGTCCTGACATAAAACAGTACAAAGGGCAAATGTCCGAGATGGTAGGACATAAATATGTCCCATATATAATGTAACAGTCGTATTTAATAGTTATGCCTGTATGTAAGAAACGTAAATGTTACATGCAATATGATAAGTAGCCAAAGTCACACAACAATAGGTATGTAGTGAGGATAAAAGTATGTGCTAACCTGTGTACTGACCATGGCTACGTGTTGGCCTGTAAACACCGCTGTGTGTCCCGCAGGTGTCCAACAATGACCATATGAAAAGGTGGCAACCCATGGCAAACAGGCTCTTTTAACAACACAACCACAATGACTGCAAATATCTGGGACAGAAATACAAGGGATAGCTGTCACTTACACATATCCCGTGATATATCGCCGCAATTACGGAGGTATACAAGTAGCAAGCTCACCTGCAGACGATATAGAAACCAATTAACAATGGCCCAACGTACAATCCCGTAACATAATTCTACTAACTGTTAGCTCTCTAATTAGGGACGGAGCCCACACACATATATACAGATTATATAGAAATGCAAGGCCCACAAACCTGTATATGCTACGTACACCCACCAACATCCCCCACACTAGAAACTAAAGCAATACAGACTAAATAGCAGCACAAACATCCAGTCAGTCAATTACATTTGCAGAACCCTCAACATACCATGTGAGAGACACAATTAAAGGCATCATGCAAAATTGCAAGCGTTGTATAATGGAACAAACAGCCATGTTACAGGTTTTGTTTGCAATACTCCGTTATCACATGTTGGGATGACAGGTACACCCACATGTTTAAACAAATACTCTACCTGTCACACACAATCCATGGGGGACATGAATCCAAACTATACTTGTCTCCATGCATAGCAGTTTCAGTTACACATAACAAAACACAATACAGACCGTCTCCCCGAAGGTAGGGCAAATAGGCAACGCCCAAGTGGAGAATCCAATTATACCCCACTGTTGCCCCGTAATTGGTGAATGGAGTAGCTGCACAGCTGATATGCAAGTAATTAGTCACTCAGGAACACCAATTGGTGGGATGAATCCACATGTTACAGGTATCGACGTATATAAGGATGACTTGCCAGACATTCAAACCGTATGCTCATACCGAATACCAGTTGAAACACTGTGAGAGAGATAGAAATGAAACGCCGTAAGGACAACAAGGTATGTAGAATGCCTGATATGTAAGGTTATGTATAACATGATCTGTATTAATTAGTTTTACTGTATGTATAGCCTGGTTTGCATTAATTAAACGTGTCCGCAATGCATAAAGTGGGGAAAGGTATTTATGTACTGATGTCTTGCTGAGCATACTAACGTTTGTAGAAACTGTGCATCCAGCAGTGGGACACAAGGTACACAGCACAGACACCACATGGGATGCTACATGAGGGCGTTAAACAGAACAATTCCATACAACCCGCCGTCAGTGGTAGGGTATGTCCAACAAGGACGTGCCATAGCAGGGGATAGTATATGTTGATATACTGTCACAGCACGCATGTGTATGGGCATATAACGTTAATGACATATATAAGGTGGTCCTGCTATGCAAGTATGCTTTGCATTATGGGATACTATGTGAAATATGTGTAATGTATAGTATTATAGGTAGATATGACAGATATTCTACACAGCATAACAGGCATATCATGCATACCACAGGTATCGTCTATTGGTATGTACAATAACAGGATACATATGGCCTGTAGATATGGGACATAGTAATAGCATGATAGCTAATCTAAATGGAAGGGCTACCAAGTAACCATGCACAAAGGACATGTAATAGCTTCACAGGTGCATAGTGGGGTACTATGCAGTCTGGCAAGTCCATGTGTAAGCACAACTACAGTGTTCACACTAGTGGCACCTCTCTAGGGTAGTGTCCTGTGAACAGCAGAGCCAGGTGTCACCTGCACCTCTGCACAGTACAGCCACTGCAGTGATCCCAGGCCTACATGTGTCTCCCAACCACCAAGGGAGGTATCACATGAACAGTGCAACTGAGTGTCCCTGTGTGATGTACATAGGACTTATGTTCCAAAGCATGGTGAGTGTCCAGTTTGGGAATGTAACCCACAAGCACATCCCACTCATTGTGGCGTGTGTGCACATATCCATGAGCATGTTGCTCACAGTGGCCTCTGCTTATGTCGCGTATGAGGAGTATATCCATTAATAATGTTGTGGACATGGGCCCTGTCTGATCAGCAGAGGTCACCCCTGAGTATGTAGTATGCAAATGTGTACACATGTGGTGCCCGTATGCAGCTGCATATTTAAACTGTCGTAGCTCAGTAAACATCATGGCGTGTTAATGTTGTGGCATGTAAAGCTGTAGCTGTTGTGTAAGGTACACCCTAAATGGGGTGGTGTACCCTTGAATGTGTGTAAATGTCTTGAGTTCAGAGGTACAATGGGTGCCTATGTACCAGCTACACACCCAGTACAGATAGGTGTGGCCACGTAGAAGGATATCCATGCCACAGTGGCAATACGGTAATCACAGGAGTGGGTGCGACATATGTGTGTACTGCAAACATGTACAATGTGATATGTATGTAGGGGACTACCATCCATGTGATAGTCAGTGGGTGAATGGTGTAATGCAAAGGTGATGTGCATGCACCTTGTGTCATGCAGCTTGATGCCATGATAGTCATATTATGTATCTGTCACAGCGACACCCATATGGTTGGAGTCAGTATCAGCTGGTGGAGCAATCATCGTGCTTGGTATGCAGGGGTTTGAAAGCTAGGCAGGGAAAGTCCCATGTGCTAGCCTGTTCCGTAGGGAAGCATATACTGAACATGAGGGGCCCTATGACTGAGGACCATGGCATTCCAAATGTACCTGACATGTAGTAGGTACTATGGTATGCTGGCCTCACTGTGTGTCCTGTCCATGAGCCACATAGCATAACATCCTGAGACACAGGGTGCTATGTGCAGGTGGATGTGTATGTTGTCAATACCAGAATGGGGAATGGTGCTGAAAGGCAATGAGAGGACAATGCAGGATGTGTGGACTCCCGTACCATCAGCAACTGCCCTGGTAACTGTATGAAAGGAGTCCACCATGTGTAGGGGCCATGCTCTGGCCCTAACAAGCCCAACCCGGGTGGCAGCAAAGGACGGGAGCACAACAATGTCTCTGTGAATGACATCTTTGATGATGTGCCCCATAGCCATGCAGAACAGTCCAGTCAGGTGTGTAGGACTATAGTCCCACTCGTGCAATGTGGTGCCACCTGTGTGTAGTGTGATAAATGCTGCTGTGTGCCATTCAGGGGCTACAACGTCTGAAACAAGGCTATTACTGAATATGGTGGCCTAGTGGGGAGACATGTAATTCAGAGGTTGGTGGACATCACAGCCTGGGACGTTGGAAGGTGACATGGGGCCAGTGTCCCAGGACATATAGAGTGTAGGTCAGTACTGTGTAGGTGTGACCACAGGGACACCACAATGTTTATGTATGGATTGCAGCCCTGTAGTGAGTGAGAGGGTGTAATGTCAGCATTGAATCCATCCTCCAGCATGTTGGCAACAACACCTGGGTCTGCAATGTTCCTGAGTGACTGTTGTTTGTGACAGCAGATGTGGGTGCCATCGACTACTGATATACCACCATAATGCCTGGTGGTATAACCCGGAATGTGTGGCAGTCATGTTTACGTAGCTAGTCTTGGAGTATGTGATGAGGGATCCTGTGGCCCCACCACGGCTGACCAGTGAGCCACCCCACACATGGGAATGTACACCACTGTGCAACAGCCTACACCTGTTGTTGTACATCATATGTCCATGGAACATGACCACCAGAGTGGCGTCTGTTATGTGGTGTATACTATCATGGCTCTGTTTGGAATAGCATCATCCATGCAGTTGTGTACATGCTAATGAAGTGCACTGGGGTATGTGTCAGCATTTGTATGTATATTGTTCATCTGCACAGGTGTCATGATGTTAACAACCGCTGTCAGCAGACGTCTGTAGTAGGTGTTGTAGTACTCATGTACTGTGTATGCTGTGATGGATGTGTTGCCGGGATGTGGCTAACAAGGTCGATTAGCATATGTTCGGAATCTACCAATGAGGGGATAACCCCAGGTGTGTAACACCAGTCACATGGTGGTAGTGTTCATGCCAAGGGTAATGTAGGTCTTGGAGGTGGTGTGTATGGGTTGACCCAGCAGAGCTGAGGGTATGACTCATGGATGTGTCGGTACATGAGTGGCTATCCCAGTGAAGTGTGGGGTAGTGTCAGTCACACATCAGTAGTAGCTGTCTGAGGCCCACTGTCCACTATACCAACATAGAAGGTATGTTACCCGTGGGGTATGATGTTGACTCTGTCGCTTGTTACAATGTGTATAGCGGTCCCAGACACAGTTAGTTGCACATGGAGCACCTCTGATGCATTGTGCTAAGTAACTTGCCAGGATGTGTGCAAAACATAGTGGGATATGGGAACACCTCAGCTGTGGGTGTGCCGGTCCAGGTATGTGCCTGAAAGGTATGGTCTGTCTATAACCTGTCATTGCAGGTGTGCTCTGCAGAGCCTAGAGGCAGGTCCCAGTCACTGCAGAGATGTTTGAGTGGTGCATTATAAGGTGTGCCTTGCCTGCGTGCGTCACAGAGGAAGATGCAAGCATTGTGTCACATGACCCCATGTCGTGCCTGCCAGTTACTGCCCTGCTGGTGACAGTTATTGGAAACTGTGCAAGACAGGCAGTATAGAAGCAGCAAGTGCCTTACATGTGAGTTGTACTCCCAGGGCTGACAGGTGCAAGTTATCTGTGCCACAGCATTGTGTTTGACCAGGTCATTCATAGCGGACAGATACCAGATGCCTGTGGAATGACAATAGGAGCATAGGCAACTGTTGAAGTGACACAGTCAGTCATTGTACAGTGGTATCGTGTCTGGACGGATGCAAAATGCTCCCCAGGGCTTGCCCCACACCCTCAGGGCTATAAGACTGGTAAGCTATTGCATAGTCTGTGAAGTGGCATCACGGTGCAGTCACACTAACATGGAGAATGACAGTCATATCGTACCTGATGAGGTGTGGCATGGGTGCATAGGTTATGTTGCAGAAGCAGTTACCCGACAGCAAGATATAAGCGACTAACGCCTTGTGTAGCCTGCTGTGTGGAACTGCAGTGTGACTCCCTACAGAGTCATATATGACTGGTGTGTTGTGAATGTTATAACTCACTATTGGCTGTATGTGATGGGCACACATGAGTCTGTGGGCTATAAGCTGGTGATGTTGTCTTCCATTATGGGTGCTACCTCTGGTGCCTACAGTGAGTATGGAGACGTACTGCACAAGTTGTCCTCGTAGGTGTGGCCAGTGGTGTAGATCATGTGAGACTATGTGATGGGTGGGGTATGTTGCGAATGTTACACATCCCCAAATGACTGTCAGGTGCAGTCAGGGTTGGTGACAGCATTACCCCCAGCCATAGCTGTCAACCTCCTGTCCCCAATCTGAGGAACATTAGCCCTCATACTGTGTGACAAATGGGCAAAACGTGGAGCACCTACAACTGGCTTACTAACGGCTTCAACTAGTAAGGGCATATGATGGCTAAAATAGGCTGGTTTTACGTATAAAAAAGATATTCTAATGAATTAATATGATTCCCACCTATTTAGCCATGGCTAGCAAGTAAACAATTTACAACAATGAATGTGTGACAGACCCTTCCAATGTGGAACCTTGAGGAACATGCGCCTTTTAGAACCCCATATGAGGTACGTTCCTCGTAATGAGGTACACCTGCGAGCTATGCCCCCAGCACGGCTGCATAAGTGCATCCCCCACAGGCTGTAGTGCCGTATGTTGGGAGGTGAGCATTGAATGTGTACATGAGACAATTGCTCTATTGCCACATGTACAACATATCCCTCATATAGACAGGCAGTAGCACTGGTACGTGACAGTTGGACATGCCTGTATATACAACCATGTCCCACAGGATATGTGCGTTACATGTGTACAACAGCTGTTGTACCATAAGCAAGCTTGGAAGTGTAGGACAGCCAGTGTAGCTGTGGGAAATGGTGTGGAATGGGTGCTATAGTACTCAGTAGCTCATGACATGCTCACAAGTTCTGAATAAGTGCCTAGCATGACCATACAATACAGATAGGGTGTTGGATAATATCAACCCACAAGTGGTGATGACAGTCAATTAGGGTGGCACCACACTATAACCCTGCTGAGTATGGTGTGCATGTCCATGAACCATTAGCATGTAGATGTTAGCAGTACAGATGTACAAGGCAGCACGGATATTTGATTACGAATACCTTTGCATGTCACAGGAGTGTTCCACCAGTGGTCTGTTGACAAACTCACAACTACAAAAGGTGCAAGAGTGACATGTGCACAGCACACCAGTGCCAGCTGCAGTAGAACAGGGTTAATGTGTTGTACCCCACCCTCATTGTAGCCCATACCACACAGACAAATGTTAGGCATCTGTGTACGTAAGGCTGTGAATGGCCATGACCTCTCAGTATAGCTGTGTCAGTGTTGTGAACAACATACAGGATGGGCTGTGTGGGTGAGGTATGTGACATATGTGCACAGTCTGATGGATGATACCAGCAGTATCACCGCTAGGTGAACATCCTTGTACCCATAAACTACTACCTAGGCTGTGGTCAACATTATGGACACTGTGTAAGGGATGGTGGTGTGCAGTGCACCCCCCGACATGGTGACGTCTCCAGGCCCCTTAGGTAGTCATATGAGGTACCCATTTCATGTCAGGGTGCCATCCATGAGCACGGTGATGACTGGATAGGCATATACAGCACTGTGGTGACCAATATTGGATCACATACCACCTGTAAGGGGTAATGGCTATGCATGGATGTGCGATACCAGCCTTCACAATCCTCACCTCCACTATGCAGCATGCTGTCTACCTTGCAGAAGGACATTTGCTACACCATGATGATGGACATGCTACATGTCCATATCCTGATCTATAAGACATATGTCATGGACAGCCACCGTCCTAATACTAGAATCGCCACAGGCTGGGCAGATCCCTGTGCCATATATGTGACATACCCCTGCCATACCATGCAACCCTGTCCATCAAAGCTGCACATGTCATCCCAGTCATACATGGTGAGATGGCTGCATGGTAGATGTACTATCAACTGACTGGATCAGTAATGTGGCACTGATGCACCTTGCGGTGGCACAATGGCTGTCTTGTACAGCTTGGAAACTGTGCCTGCACATGCTATCATTGATAACCATCCCTGCGAATGTCATCTGACTAGCCATTGTCCCATGTCTATCACATGTGCAATACAGGTGATCCATGGCAGGATGGTGAACAGTTGTACAGTGCTGTGTAGATGTATATGGCAAAACACATGCATGTACAGGTGTCCATGTGTATGTGTGCATTGTCACTGCTCAAGTCCATTACGGCTGTGTCTGTGTTGATATGTGACATATACACAGCATCCAGGTCAAAAGTAGTACCATGGACACATCCAGGCATGTGCAGATAGGTAAGAACACAAGTGCAGGCAAATAGACATGCCCACAGCAAGACAGCATTTACATGGAGTATGAACACTGTAATGAGGTGACACACATATATGGTGATGATATCCAATGCATAATGGGTGTGACATGTGTGACACAAACACATCAGTCGTGTCAGTGTCATGATGCTTTGCAAAGATAACTGTGCAGATGTAGTAGATGTCATAGAAATGTATGTGCAGCAGTATCTCTGTACACCTCTGAAACTGTGACCTGTCACCATCATTATGTCTTACAGATAATGCCCCGTACATGCCTCCCAGCATACACCCGCCAGGAGGATGATGTCCTCATCCCACAGCTCCATGACAACTATGACTTGTTGTTCAGCCATGTGCCACAGCATGCCCAGCAGTGGGATGACCTGTGGCATGATCTACGCAGGAGGGTGAACGATGTGGGTGGCCATAACCGCACCTACCAGCAGGTGCGCAGACATTGCACGGACTTGATACGACATGCAAAACAGTGTGCCACTACAATCACCAGGGAACAAGGTGGAATAGGTGGTGGGCCACCAACCCAGCCCCCACTCACACACACCGAGGAGCTACTGGCCAGTCTGGGGACACCCAGGGAACAGCATCCAGAAACACTAGCTGCCATCGTGGAGGTGGGTGTCTCCCAACCAATGAGCCTGGAGTTGCCTGGTAAGACAGTACTGCACATATGGCTATTATATCCCATGTAGTTGCATGTGTCACTGTACATTTTGTGAAGTAACAACATATGCAAGGTATGTGGACACACATGCTGCATACTACAGTACGCTATGTTGTGTATGCACACATGTGCATACTATATGCTATTACACAGGTGAATGTGTTCACATGCACAGTGCAACCTGTGGCTGTCATACAGTAATGGATAATGTTCATACTGGTGTGTCACCCCTATACAGGTACCTCTGGCATGCCGCACAGACATCAGTCCGTTGCAGGTGAGACTGTCATCAGTATCAGTCATGTTACAGTGTAGATCTATTTGCCATGTGGCCAGTTAACACTTGCACACCTGATGTTTGTTCCAGTCACGATATGCAGGTCGCACCACCCGTCATACACACAGGCCACCCATGTGCAATATATACAAACGTAATGATACACCGACTTGAAACCACAGTACTTGTCATTGCAACGTGTGTAGTCAGCTGTGCATACAATGGTGGAGGTGTTCTACACTGGAGGCATATGTAGTATGCATTGGAACAACATGTGTGGTACGCACACAGTACCACACAGTGAGCTGTGTAATGGGCAGCCCACAGGTGTCACCATTGTGTCATATGCCCTTGCATTGGGTGCACACATTGTGATGTGCCACCTAACATGTCCCAGACATGCAGTGTTCTGTCTGCAATATTGTCACACTATCGCATGACCTATACCCCACATACCAAACATACAACCCGTTGTCTGCATAACCCTGTGGATTGTGACATATCTGACATCTATGGGTGTATGTCATATGGGAACAACACAGACATGTGAGATAGATGCCCATCACACACAATTGGCTAACATATGTGCACACATGGCCATGGGGGATGGCCAGAGACATGTAGCCACACAGTACTTGGGATGTGTATACAACCTGTTGCACATTGTCCACACATGGTCCAATTATAGCCTTAGTTGACCACTTATACAGTTGATGTGGTACGCTGGACAACCTAAAAGCCTGTGCACAGCTACTGGAGGTGTCACTGAAGTCTACCATATACGATCTGTTGAACATCACAACTGTGTTGCAGTTAAGGCTATGCAATGTGTACATATTATGCATTCTACAGCAACATAGATGCCTCATGATGCCATGCAATGGCACAGTGTCTGTATTTCTCACTGTATAGAAATGTAGACGGCTCACACACATTTGCTAAACATGCATTCTATCTGTAGGGCATACACACAACACTGCAATGTGACGCCCATTATGATGCTGTACATGTGTCAGGACACCATTGTGTCAGACATGTATGCATGTTAATGCACATGTCAGCAGATTACATGTCAAGGTCACGTAAGCCATGTGTACTGTTATCCTTGTCTGGGCCACATGGTGTATCATGGGGATGCATGCATACTACCATGATTGTGTGAACTGCATGGCTACTGATATGACACCTACTTGCTGTAGTGTTCACCCCAGGGAGGTATGCTTACTAACACTATTAATGTCTGAGCTGCATGCCCTCTGCTATATCGGAGGCATGTTGCATGCCATCTGACAAATCACATGCATGGTGTGTGTGTGTGTGTGTGTGTGTGTGTGTGTGTGTGTGTGTGTGTGTGTGTGTGTGTGTGTGTCTGTGTTTGTGTGTGTTTGTGTGTGTGTGTGTGTGTGTGTGTGTGTGTGTGTGTGTGTGTGTGTGTGTGTGTGTGTGTGTGGGTGTGTCTGTATGTGGGGGTGTGTTTGTGTGTGTGTCTGTACGTCTCTGTGTGGCTGAGTGTGTGTGTTTTTGTGTGTGTGTGTCTGTGTGTGTGTGTGTGTGTGTGTGTGTGTCTGTGTGTGTGTGTGTGTGTGTGTGTGTGTGTGTGTGTGTGTGTGTGTGTGTGTGTGTGTGTGTGTGTGTGTGTGTGTGTGTGTGTGTCTATTGTACTTTACAGTATTTCTTTGCATTCACAGGTGATGTAGGTGCATTACCCTCCTGCGGTCCATCTGATGTTAGTGTCCCCACAGATACTAGCGGTGATGAACATATGCATGAGGTACAGGCAGGGTTGTCAGGGGCTGAATCTGTGCCAATGGTTACCATCCCAGCTATGTCCCCCTCTTCTCTGCACACACTTCTGCTGCCAACACATACTGCATCACCAGTGGCCATAAAGGAAGGACAGTCAGCATCTGTTAGCGTGGAACATGAACGTGTGGTGGCTACAGAAGGTGTGTCTACACACCATGATGTCAGTGTAATTACTGCAGATGTGCCACACAGGCATGTGGCTGGTGCTGCTCGTAGGAGGACCTCTGGCAGACATGCACCTGCAGGACAGAGCGCAGCAGCTGGTATCACCAGACGCATGTTCCAGACTGTAATGGCGGCACAGGCGCGTGCTGAATGGCAGAACAGAGAAGGGCAGAGGCTGCAGAAGGCTGCTATCCATACCCTAAATGACAACATCCAGGCATTGGCAAATGCTCAACAGCAGATTGCTAATGTTCTGGATAGGCGATTAGGTGAAATGGTCGGAATCCTTGACCAAGGCATGGCAATCCATGAGCGGGAGCTGTCTGTGCTGGAACATCTGGTAGGTGTGAGGCATAGGCCATGTGGACGTAGGCTGGCAACACCACCTAGTGTAGGTCGACGTGAGCGTGCCACCTCACATGCCCGCTCCCATAGTGCCGGTAGCAGTAGCAGTGCAGCTGGTGCTGCGCTGTCAACACCAGGACACAGCAGGCCATGTGGACATGGCCCTGGACGTTCTCAGCGGGGACACGGTTCCAGCGGACATGTGTCGTCAGACAGTAGCCACTCTGCACCTCCACCTGGTAGTGCCCATGCAACCGCAGGCAGGCACAGGTCACGTGGCCGTGGACGGACACAGTGAGCTGTACAACCTGCTCTGTACAATCTGTGACTGTCAGTTGTACCCCATGTACGCCTCACAAATGGCAGAACTGTGTACACACATACACGCACACAGCAAACACAACGGTAGGTCTCCACAACATCCACATGCATTCTGCACAGACATGTCCAGTCAACTCACTGGCCCTTACACACACACATGATGTTATCCATTGGTGCAGCCTATGCCCCTGGCAAACATATCACCCTGTGCATATGATGAAGCCAGTGTCGCATCCCTGTCATCCACACCATTGGTGCAGGGTTATGCACAAATATTCTGATGCACAGGGTGAACAGCATAGTGAGAGGTGTATGTAATATTACCTGTATATGCATAGTGAGGGATGTGTATGTTGCAGTGGTTGTGTGTGAATACTGAGAGATGTGTATGTGATATTACCTGTGTATGCATAGTGAGGGATGTGTATGTTGCAGTGGTTGTGTGTGTATACTGAGAGATGTGTATGTGACATAGGTTGTGTACTGTCAGCATGCACCGATCATACCATGTAGTGCAGGTGCAGCATGCATTGTGATGTGTTCACGGTATGTGTCTCGGTTACATCTATAGCACCATGTTGGTTGTGATACCCTGGTTCCCTCCTATGGTGTACTTGCATGTGCCTACAGGTAGCAGTGTTTGCAGTCCCCCACATGTAACTGTGGATTGCTCACAGGCACGTCTGGCAGTATCAGCATGCTACATGTACCCTCAACCTGACTGTTGGAAACACCAACATGACACAGATGTCCGCACATATACTGCACTTGATGCATGTGGTCAGTGCCACAGGCTACACTGGACAGAGACGTGACATACATAGCAGGACACATTACAGGTATGGTGACATGGTGCAGGGGTTGTACACAGCGGTCTGGCCAATGATGTTGTGAGGTGACACTTGGTAGCTGGAGGCCACACTGTGCAGCAGTAGGACCCTGTAACAGTACGGGCACATGGCCACATTCACGGGGTGTACACCACTATAACGCACACCCCATAGTGTGCAGGTGGGGAGCCTTGCCTATGTGGTCATCACCCTCACAGTACTATGCACCCACACGACGTGTCACAGAGAGGGAACATGCACAGGTAGCCAGTATGGCTGGGCCCTATGGCATCAACAGGATAGTGCAATGCATCACCATTACGGGTTAGTCACCACGTGGGGTTAGTGATCATTTCTCACCGTATATTAGCATACACCCTCACACCAAGCACCACACATACATACAGACACACACACACTGTGGTGACCACACATGTGTATATGGACAGCCGATGTGTGTGATGCACCACACTGGCCAACGTCCTGCTTCCCACACTGACATATGTACAGATCTCTACAACGGTGTACAAGGATGTGTAACAACTGGGACATATTCCCTGCGATATGTGGCATCTATGGTCACACATTCAGACACACATGGCAGTACTGGGAATTATACACCTGCCATATGATGACACGTTTGATAGACATGCAGCAGTATTGATTGCATTATGTGTACCAACACTATATCTGGCAAATGTGCTATTATATGCACACGGGAGGTTGTAGGTGTTACAGGTGCCATGTGACATATGGTTGGTAACACCTGACCACTGTGCATGCATTATGTCAGCACTGTCACGTAACAGCGACATAGCGTACTGTTTGCACATGGCATGATATGATGGTGTGTGACACATCTGTGAGCCACCCCCTGCACACATACATCTACACAGGTGGTACACCACGTTATGTACACACATCCCTTCATATGTGCTGTTTGTATGTCACCATATACAGGTGTCAATGATGGGTCTGCATTGCGACTGCATGTCGTAGGTTGGTGCAACTATGGTATGGACATCGGCCACTGCACATGCATGGTTGCTGCATGCACAGTACAGATGTCACATGTGTCTCCTGTTGCCATGTTTGTATGCATTGCTATTGTTGGACATGTGTGTTGACATACATAACACATGGACTGTGGTATGATATCACGGGTGTCACAGGTGACCAGTACAAGGGTATGTGTCCCGGTCAACATTGCTACCCCCTGTAGTGTGGGCATTCAACAGACATGGCCCCACCTTCCATTCGCGTGTGTAGCATTGATTAGGCCACTGTTATGCACGAGGTACATCACAGGCTATGTATGTATGTGTTGTGTGTGCAGTCCATGCACACATCCACACAATCACATGTATGACATATCCATATGTGTGTTCACTGGTGTACAGCAACAGTCAGGTGTCACAGCTGTGTAAGGGCCGTGGAATGTCATGAGCCGACCTGTGCATGTATACTGGTATCATTGCAATGCATAACACCTGTTGGATCCCTGTTGGTACATGTGTACTCTGCACAGCTGGTGTACACCTCTGTACAGCCCAGTGGTCATGTGTCACATGGTGTTGTGGTACTGTAAGGCTGTGTAGTGCTGCACCGATGACATGGTGCTGACTTGACAGCTACAGTGTACACTGCAGTGTGTACGTGTGTGACTTGCACCTGTGACAGCTGTGATGGCAGCTGTGTGTGTACAGGTCACTTCATGTGTGACCGCCCTGTGCGTGAGGACAGTTATACCTTCCTGTGCCCTACTGTACTGTGCCCTTCTGTGTATACACTCCATCTGCATGCACGACAGGCCTTTGCAACAGGTAAGTGTGTGAGCATGCACAGTATGCTGTTGTGTAGATAGACACATAGTACAGTCCATGTACACAGTTGTGTAGATGGACACACGGTACAGTCCAATCTGAGTCCTTCTGTGTTTACACTCCATCTGCATGCAAGACGGCCCTTTGCAACAGCTAAGTGTGTGAGCATGCCCAGTATGCTGTTGGGTGGATGGACACACAGTACAGTCCATGTACACTGTTGTGTAGATGGACACACGGTACAGTCCAATCTGAGACCTTCCGTGTTTACACTCCATCTGCATGCAAGACGGCCCTTTGCAACAGCTAAGTGTGTGAGCATGCCCAGGAAGCTGTTGTGTAGATGGACACACAGTACATTCCACACTGCGCCCTTCCGTGATTAGACTCCGTGTGCATGCAGGATGTCCCTTTGCAACTGCTAAGTATGTGAGCATGCCCAGTACGCCGTTGTGTAGATGGACACACAGTACATTCCACACTGCGCCCTTCCGTGATTAGACTCCATGTGCATGCAGGATGGCCCTTTGCAACTGCTAAGTGTGTGAGCATGCCCAGTACGCCGTTGTGTAGATGGACACACAGTACATTCCACACTGTGCCCTTCCGTGATTAGACTCCGTGTGCATGCAGGATGGCCCTTTGCAACTAAGTGTGTGAGCATGCCCAGGACGCCACTGTGTAGATGGACACACAGTACATTCCACACTGCACCCTTCCGTGATTAGACTCCATGTGCATGCTAGACGGCCCTTTGCAACTGCTAAGTGTGTGAGCATGCCCAGTACACCATTGTGTAGATGGACACACAGTACATTCCAAATAGACATGTGATACTAAGCGTGTGGGCATGGCCATTGACATCCCGTATAGCCATGGTGGTCATCCAGGCAACAGATGTCCATTTTCAATGTCACGATGGATGCCTACATTGAACACACTGGTTGCTGTCTCGAAGGGTGTACTGTCTGTGGTGCATCCTGTATCTATTTAGTGTTGAAGTGCTCCGTAGATATTTAGTTGGCCCGATGACAGCACTGTCGTGTTTGTCTACGTCTACCTTAGGACAGTGATATGCTTTCAGACTGCTCACTCTCTAAACATTCCCTATCGGCATCTTTGCCTTTGCGGATGATGTCACCCACCTAGAAGTATGCCTCTGGGAGTGCTGTGTTCAGTAATCTCGGTAGCGCATTCTGTAAATGCGTAATGCTGTAGTGTGATAAGGTAGTTAGGTGTATGTTCAACTCCCGGCCCTGCCAAGTGTGTGTGTGTGTGTGTGTGTGTGTGTGTGTGTGTGTGTGTGTGTGTGTGTGTGTGTGTGTGTGTGTGTTTCCAGCTGCCTGGGGACACAGTAATGCTTTTACATGCCTCACAACACATACATTCCCTATCGGCGTCTTTCCCTTTGCGGATGATGTCACCCACCTAGAAGTATGCCTCTGGGAGTGCTGTGTTCAGTAATCTCGGTAGTGCGTTCTGTAAATGCATAATGCTGTAGTGTGATAAGGTAGTTAGGTGTATGTTCAAATCCAGCACTGCCAAGTGTGTGTGTGTGTGTGTGTGTGTGTGTGTGTGTGTGTGTGTGTTTCCAGCTGCCTGGGGACACAGTAATGCTTTTACATGCCTCACAACACATACATTCCCTATCGGCGTATTTGCCTTTGCGGATGATGTCACCCACCTAGAAGTATGCCTCTGGGAGTGATGTGTTCAGTAATCTCAGTAGCGCGTTCTGTAATTGCGTAATGCTGTAGTGTGATAAGGTAGTTAGGTGTATGTTCAACTCCTGGCCCTGCCAATTGTGTGTGTGTGTGTGTGTGTGTGTGTGTGTATGTGTGTGTGTTTCCAGCTGCCTGGGGACACAGTAATGCTTTTACATGCCTCACAACACATACATTCCCTATCGGGGAAGTCCCACTTTGGACAGTTGTGTCCTGCGACGAAACCTAAGACATGGCAAATGTCCTGTGATTTTACGACAACAGTATACTTCTTATTTTCTTTACTAGTTGCATGATACAGGTATTTTGTATCTGGAACTCATAACTATTATTTGGGATAGCATAAGCTATTCAAATGCTATGAAATAAGCTTTTATCTTGGCATACAAGTGTAATTCTGTCCTTTGCACTGGCCGGGGGTATGTTTTATCCTGCAAATTCTCACATTTCTACAACGGATGTCCCACCTTGGGCATCTGAACAGGTGGCAACACTAGTGGGGAGACCTGCATGGTGGACAGCTGTTCCATCCTGCGTAGTATGTTTTGCATGTCTGTCTAGAAACTGAACAGTACCGTGACTACACATACATGTTTTGTCCAGATGTGTACAGTACTAGACACCGTGGCGTGTAAACAACTCTGAGGTTTCAACAGGTTACTTATCCCATGCAGGGTGTACACACATTTGGCCGAAACATGAACGCGTGGGCATTTGGATTTATGTAACTGTGATGGGATGTTTACAAACGTGGGATACATATTTGCAATCCTGACACTGCCTAGGACGATACTTCCTACTACATATGGGGAATACTCGCTATGTGTAGGTGTACAGATGCGCAAGGCTGGTAGCTGGATTTGGTGGACATTCGGACGTGGGTGCGGGTTATGTGCTATACAGGGTTGTTGCGTATTATATTTGCATGCATGGGTTCTGCTTTTAGATATCCCGGTTCCACATATAGCATCCTATGTGTATGTGCCGGTTACATTCCTGTTCATGTGTAGAGCACATTTTAATATACATATGTTTGTGTGTGTTTGGTATACAATTTGGACTGTCAGGTTTCTTTACGGTTGTTTTATAGCCACAACTGCCCAGCTGTGTACTATCACTTCCACTGTGGGACTGCTGGTGACCCTGCCCATGGGGCTAGACGTGTATTTGTGGCGCGATGACATGATGCACTTCACTTCCACTGGGTATACCTACTTACAGTGCAGTACATTACGGACACACGATTTTAAATATCATTTGTTCCATGGATGGAAACTCATATCGTGTTGTGTGCATTTCTGTTTGGTTCTCCATTTTGTGTGGCCGGGAACTGTCTTGCATGCTTTGCATATCGGACACTGATAGGTGTGATTACTATTGCAGGCGGACTATAATATTCAGCAGTTTAGGTTGCTCATCGACAGCCGACATTGACATGCCTCCAGGCGCAGCTTAGTAACGCCCTATGCACTCGTGCATGTGTCCTATGCACGTGGATGTGGTGGCAGCGCACCTTCATTAATATGCATATGGCGCTACTACACCATATATACGCTGCACGGCCGGCGCAGGCCTTACACCGGTCTTGTGCCGAGCTTCATGAATCCGGGGAATAACTTTTTCTTTTTACAATTTTTTTGTATTGTGATTGTTATTTAATATTTGTATATTGTCACTTTATCTTTACTTATGTTTACTGGGGCATTTCCCCTCGGGTTTCCACTGAAAATTAGTTTGTTTGCAAACTCATTTGGACTAACCCAGTTAACAAATGTGAAATAAATGTGAAATAAATGAAAATAAATAATAAATAAATAAATGTATTCACAAATCAAGAGGCCTTTTTAGGGCAACATGCAGGGTCTGAGCAGTTTATTTCTATTTGCCATCACAAAATCCTTGGCTATTTTGAACATTTCTGAAGGCTACCCAAATGTCTGCCTTCACACTTACTAAAGACTAAAGCAATTACAACCAAGTGCAGTAAAAGTAAAAAGGAGCAATTAACATTTTTAGCTTACATTTAGCACAATTAATTAAGATGCCATCTTTCTAATAGCTTCCTCTAAACCTGACCTTTCAGAAAGAGTACCCTAACTGTGGAACTATTTGCCTTATATATCATCAGTCAGTAGTCTGAACCTCTTTAAACAAGCTTCAGATACATATACTGGAATCATTACATTTTTGCTAGCTGAATAGCTAGAGTACCATGAAAGATCTCTACCGAGGGCTATGGCTCTCAGCTGAATTTCACCCCCCCCCCCAGGCTAGGGGATCTGACAAAACTTAACCCTCCCTAGCCCCATGACAATTCCACTGGGATTAGTCATATTTGGGTCTCCTTTACTTTATTCAGGGCTCTGGCCCTCTATCCCACTGGTCAGTTATCTGACTTTATGTTTGTTTTTCTGTTGATAAATCCAGATCTTACATGTAAGAGGACCCCAACCCGAGAGGGTCTACCTAGTTAACAAAGTGAATGAATGGATTCTATTTGTATTACTTTATTTTGTAAACATTAGGTACTACAGGCTGTGTATGGAGCTTTCAGCATCACTTATGTTGTTCTAATCAGTTAATCATTTCTGTAAATAGCTTTTACTATGAACTGTCTTCTGTAGCTCATTTTCCGATGACATCTTCTATTTATCAAATGTGTTTTACTTTTTTATGTACACAAATTATATGAAAACTGTAGAGTATTGCCATAATGGCTAGGACTGTGCCTGAAAAGGGTCATCAGCGTAGTGCACCAACCCAGTTAACAAAAAGTAAATAAATACATAAAGTAAATGAATAAATAAATACATGAATAACTGAATGACTGAGTAGTGTCCTAATTGGTCCTGACATTGAGAATGACTTGAAGAGGGTACCACAGGTATGTTTGATCCAGGCACCATGGCAAGCCATTGTGTTAGCATAAAATTTAAACAGCAAAGGAAGAAATATGACTTGTCTGAGAATATGAAAATTATACTGCTGCCAATTTTCAAAATCATAAAGTGAAAGCATTTCCTTAAACTCAACACAGTACTAAATCCTTTCTTGTTAAGAATATAGTCCTAAAATAAAGTTATGTTTTTTATGAGCTTGTGTGTGTGTGTGTGTGTGTGTGTGTGTGTGTGTGTGTGTGTGTGTGTGTGTGTGTGTGTGCACACGCACGTGTATGTGTGTTAAATCTTCTAGTGTCATATATTTGCAAATCACACTTACTTCCTTTTTACTTTTTAAATACATGTCTGTAAGTGAAAATGTACATTTTAAGTACTTTGGTGATTTTATGTTTGCATATGTAAACTTGGGCCAGTACATGTTATTCATGCTTTTTTGAATGAATGAATGAATGAATGAATGAATGAATGAATGAATGAATGAATGAATGAATGACTTTCACAACAATACACATACACCACATTTTATCTTTCAGTTTTCTTGCACTGTATACCTGCAGTGCCCTGAGAAGAAGCATGCATCAGCCCTCTCAGGTGTCAATACCATTTCATAGAATATGTTATGGGATGGAGATGTTGTTAGGGGGGAGTAGAGGTTGGGGCTCAGTGCTGTAACTAGAGCTTGTTGGCCTTTGATTGCTAAAAATACCACATAACAGTGGAACATTAAAATGTTGTTTATATGTATTATTAATGAGGCAGAAAAGCACATTGTTGATGTTTCAAGCAATGCTGCAGAATAGATAAGGCTCTCTATCCCATGTACAGGAGAATGAAACTCAACCATATTACTTTAAATTAAGTGTGTGTGTGTGTGTGTGTGTGTGTGTGTGTGTGTGTGTGTGTGTGTGTGTGTGTGTGTGTGTGTGTGTATGCTCACAGCCGGGCCAGCCTAGTAGGCCCAACCCAGTCAAGAGAGAATAAATAAGAACAAAAAAAATAAATAAAATAATATATTATGTCCCTACCCTCACACCTAGTTTGTCAATGAAGAGATTCCTGCCTTTCTTACCAGTCTGTCAGACATAATCTGAACCCAGTCTGTCAGCAAATGGAATCTTCCACCTTTGTTTACTAGAATTCCAGCAGTTTGTATCTCCCCTCATGCTTATACAATATGACATTGATCAGCACCTAAGTATAGTAACATGGTAGACAATTACTAACTCTGCGCTTCTTTCTTCATTGTTGATATGTCTGTATAGGATATAAATGTTTCATATATTAGGCATGTTTCTTTCACTGGTTCGTGATGGAGCAATCAGGCTATGGCTATCCCATACACACATATCCACATTCTTAGTTTATAAGCATCCACACATCATAGACTATCAGGATAGTCCCTTGGAATTTCTTGTTATTTCTATAAACACTGCACTATCAATCACCTAGTCATTTTTTAAAAACTGAAACAATGTTGTACCAATTTTATGATAAACCAACCTGTAAATTGTAATTGTTTTGCTTCCGCTGGATGAAATTGATGTCTAGCAAATCTCTATTGGCTGCAATTTATTTTCCAAAGGGTCATCCTAGATAACTGGAACTAGTCATCTTCTGGATTTCTTTCCCATATTAATAGTGCTCCAAGTATATAATTTGGAAAGTTTTTAAATATATTTCTGGTAGGTTGTAACCTGCAGATCTAGGGCCGGATTCATGAATGCCTACACTAAATGTACACAATTCTGAGTGACTAGACAATACAAGCATAACTCCCACTTTCTTTCTCCTTATTATAGTTTTACTACTTTAGCTGTCTTAAATATCGAGGGGGATTTATAAAGACTGCTGCGGTGGTGGTGCTGCGGTAACGTTGTCACCTCACAGTAAGACGTTGTCCTGTTCGGTTCTCAGCTAAAGCGTCTTCTGTGTGGAGACATGCGTGAATGGGCGTACCTTCATTGAAGGTTGTGTGTCAGGGCTGGCAACTCGGTACGTAAAAATCTACTGCCAATCATTAGTGGACCGGAGTTCCGCTGTGGCGACCCCTAACCAGGAAAAGCTGAAAGATACAACAACAACCATAAAGTGTAGACTACATGTACACAGTATAATCTTTCTGGGTGAAAAGACAGCATAAAAAATGTAGCAAGGATGTTCTTGAATTCAAACTGTGTACAGTTAGCGTATGCATTCATGAATCTGTCCCTTTCTTTTTCTTATTCATACATTGCACAGTAACCTAACCCCCCCCCCTGGTATCTGTGCCATAGATTTTATTGGTATTTAAATTATGAATATTTTAGACAATGGAATAGAAATTATACATTTTACAATCTCTTCCTATGCACAAGTAGATGATAAAGCTCCACACTCCCTAAACTTATATATATATATATATATCTATATCTATCTATATATATATATATATATATATATATATATATATATATATATATATATATATATACCAACTGCATCGTTGCACAACATTGGGAAAAGGAAAAACTCCCCAAAACAGTATAACTTGGTCTCAAGCAATCACTGCTTTTGCTCCAGCAAGAGTGAGCAAGTAATTTTTGAGCCACTACAAATTAAGCATAAGATAGCAGTCCCTCGGCCAGTTACATAACATGTTCCAGAGGCACAGCCTTAAAAACAAACAAAAGCATGCATACCCCTAAGATCCTGGCAGGCTGGGCAGTCGGAATGTAGATATTGATACTAGACAAGTAGATCTTGCAGATGGGGGCACCCAAACCATGAAAAGCTAAATAAACAAAGACAAAAAAACTTTTATGATATCAGCAGTAAGCACAAAAGATTAAGGCTATGAGCTTATAAGCTGTTAACAAGCTACTTCTTTTAGTTCAGGATTTGATTCCTTCGGCTCTATTTGCCTGCTGTGCGATTCTGAGCAAGTCACTTAACCAGAAAGTGCTACTGGGTCACCCTTGAAAATTAACACTTCTGTCCATTGGGCTTATCTGGTTAACAAATAAATAAAATAATAAAATAAGATACTGACTACCTATCATGTAGCCATTGTAACTCGTATATAACCAGAGTAATATAACAGTATGTAAATGTTCCAGTATGTAGCTGTGCAGTAGACATTTGCATTAGATGCAGCTGGTTTATTTACATTCTGGAAGCCAGAAGTACAGTGGGAGTACAGTCAAGCACTGTTATGTCTTATGTCTTGTAACATGACAGAATCAAAACAGTACAGCTAGGAGGAAACCAGAGCAGGTACCACTTTTCAGAGGTGTGCAGACTGAATAAGGTGCTTTAAAAAGATGCTTCCTTAGACTGAATCAGGTATATGTAATGATGGCTAAGATCTAGTCCTTCAAAGCCAGTTTGTCATCAAATATAATATCCAAATTGTGTTTCTTAGACACAAATTCTAATTTATTTCCTCTGTAGATAATATGTGTGGATAAAACTGGAGCACACAAGTCCTCTAAAATTGTTTGTATGGTCATAAACAGAATTATACAATAAAGGGACTTAACTATTAAAATATATGTACACTGATGGAACAACCCAATCTGCTTACCCAGTGTGATCCATTATATATCAATTGAAAGAAATCCAGCTGCTGAAGTATTGTTAAGCGGCTGGACGTCTTACTGGAATATGCTCAGTAACACCAGCCATAATATATTTTATGAGGGGCAGAACAAAATATGAGGAAAATCAGGCATGTTCTAGACAACTTTCTCCAGCTGAGAGGTATGGTTACCTTCAGTATGATCTATCATACTGTGGGTAACCATTCCTCTCAACTGTCCACACTTCTGCAGAACATCCTTAATTTTCCTCATATGTTCCCTACCCTCAAGAAATGTTTATTTTTCTAGTATATCACTGAGCATTTCTGTCACTGAATAATGCCCTGAATTACAGTTTTGTACTTGCCAAAAACAGAGACAGAGAAAGAGAGAGAGAGAGAGAGAAACAAATGTTATAAAGATCCTCTCTTCAGTATCTCCTCACTTGCACTGCACCAATATAACCAAAACCAGAGTACCCAGCCAGGATGCAACCCAGTTTGAAATAAACTCAGAAAAAGATGAAAATGAAATTTGTCTTCACCAAAAACATTTTTAAATTGAGTGCTTTTACCATCCAGTATCAGACTTCTTCAGAATAAAATTCTAATCAAATTCACTCATTAAATACCCACCTAAAAATCAGACCATAAACATTGAAAGTTAGTCACAGACAGTTCATAAAATGGATATATATCAAATATTAAAAAATAAATATAATCCATTCATCCATCCTCAACCCCTTTTTCCCATTTTGCACATGGGGTTGGGGTGTCACTTGCACAGTGCCAATCATATTGAGCTGAGGTTTACACTGCCAGATGGCTAGCCCTGCCAGAGTAGTTCATTCACACCACTCACTTGCACACACACTCTCACCTATGGCCAATTTAGAGTGTCCAATTCACCTACTGCATGTCTTTGGAATGTAGGAGGAAACTGGAGCACCTGGAGCAAACCCACATGACTGCAGAGAGGACACGCAGACTCCACACAGAAGGCACCCCAGCTGAGAAGCAAACTGGAACACCTCTTGCTGTGAGGTGACAACGCTAACTCCTGCACCACCGTGGCCATCCCCACCACAGTGGCCAAAATATAATAGAATATAGAATATAAATAAGAATAGAATATAAATAGCATTATTATATAATTTGATTTTGTTTTTCTTTAAAACACTCTGTAAAGACATCTTATCATTTAAATCTGGCCAGGTGTTGGCATTCAATTTTATCTGGCAGTATGCCTCCCAATAAAGTATATGATTGGTTCAATCAACACCTATAATAAAAGGTTCTACCTTTTCAAGAACAAAAAAAAAAGAATTCCTTAAAATGAAAACACATTTCAATATGCTTATATATAGCACGAGTTTCATCTCTAGTTATAGTATAATAATGTTGATATAGTCTTCAATTTAATGTTTATGCCCAGAATGGAAGAATTTATAATCCTTGTGAAGTAAAATTATAGGATCAACAGCCAAATATGTTTGCATTGATTACACATGTTGCATTTAAACATACCCAGTTCTCTACAGACAGGACCATGCCTATTATTGTGCTCCAATTTCCTTCTTATATGTATACACTTCCTGTATATAGCACTTGAAGACTCATCAACCTTAGTATTTGACCCACTACCCAATTTCAAAATGTGCCAATGTTTTCTTATCGCATTTT
This sequence comes from Protopterus annectens, assembly GCF_019279795.1. Taxonomy (NCBI): domain Eukaryota; kingdom Metazoa; phylum Chordata; order Ceratodontiformes; family Protopteridae; genus Protopterus; species Protopterus annectens. The sequence continues at coordinate 626,028,213 of NC_056730.1, forward strand.
AGATAGCCTTATTATTAACAGAGAAATCCAGTCATACAATTCAGTCAGGTGTTTTCCCCTTCATGTTAAGTTGTGTTTATTTTGTGGATTTACGTAGTATAAGTACAAATGGAACCTTTTATTAGAGGAGGGGATTTTCCCTTGCATAACTCACACCACTGTCCAGTGTTGGCCCATCAGTATTTCACTTTGCATTTGGAGAAAATGTAAATATTGCTTGGCCTTAAGTGACCACCACCACCTAGTAGTGCACTCATTTAGCAGAACTTTGAGGTGAATGAACTGGAAAGGAGAATTTTCTGAAACCTTTGGAATGTAGATGGGGGGGCAGCATTATCATGCTAACGTCAACCAATTTAGCTTGTTAATGACAGCAAGTTATTTGCAGTCATTATTTAGCTATTCACAAACATTGTTGTAGTGTCTCAAAAGTGGGAATGATTTCAACTGTTAATACAAGGAGAGTTGGAACTCTAGAGACACGTGAAATCAACCATTTTGGCATAAAAATAACATAGTTATTGAATTGAAATTACATTGAAAAGAGAGAAAGAACATTAGGAACAGCCTAACAGGTATTCTTGATATGTACACATGGTAAGAAAAAGCAAGATGAAAACTGTTTTTAAGTCAGAAATATTTTAGTCTATGGCCAGTTCATGAATATATGAAAGCATAAATATGTGCTATGTCATGTTTTGTATGATATGTTGTTACAGGGTGTAATCAACGAAAAACTTTATAATTTTTTATTAGTAAATAAGCCTCTTACACCAGTAATCTTTGGAATTCCCAAGGTCCATAAAGGGTTACAGCCACTGAAGTTTAGACCCATTGTTGCGGGTGCAGGTAGCATCACAGAACCCTTGGGTAAGTTTGTTGATTCAACACTTAAAAAGACCATAGCATCAATAGAACATATTTGTAAGGACTCTTGGGAATTCCTGAAAAATATTAAAAAAGAATACTTTTGTAAAACAGATCTATTAGTTACAATTGATGTAATAGAGCTATTTCCTAGCATTCCGCATGATATTGGCATACAGTGGTTCAATGAAATTTTAACAAAATTTTCGAATTTTAACAACAATACAATTAATTTATTATCAGATTTTATGGACATCATTTTATGTAACAATTTTATTTATTTTAATGGGGAGTTTTTTAAACAAAACAAAGGTGTGGCCATGGGTTCACCATGTGCTTCTGCATATGCAAACATCGTCCTTTTTCACTGGGAAAATGAGTTTGTATTCACATCACAATGGAAGAACAACATCTTACACTACCAGAGGTATTTGGACGACATTTGCATTTTATGGGAAGGTAGCAGACAAAAACTTGAAGAATTTTTGTGTTACATTAATGAGACCACAAACTTTTTAAATTTCACATCCAGTATTAGTGAGAATGTTATGAACTACTTAGATGTGGTATTATTTAAGAACACTGAGTTACAAATGTTTGAGTTTTCGGTGTTCAGAAAACCTACCTTCTCTAACACATATCTACATTTCAGTAGTGCTCATCCCTTCTCTCAAAAGAAGGGAATTTTGAAAGGTCAATTCATTAGAGCTTCTAGAATGTGTAATACTGATAAGAAGTTTTTTGATGAAGCCCAAATGTTGACAAAATTATTTTTAGAGAGGGGTTATCCTTCATCACTAATAGAGGAAATGTACCATGAAGTACTTCAGAAAAGAATTGACCTATACAGTCCCTTGTTAGGTACCATATCGGATTCAGCTCCCAAGTTAAATATGTTACCTGATGACAAAAACATTAACCCCACTTCCCAAACTGTTTTTAGTTGTACTTTTAACAATGATACTAATAAAATAAAAAAATTCAGTTAGTAAATATTGGTCCATCTTAACCACGAATGAAGACACAAGGAAGTGGCTACCTGAAAAACCTATATTTGTCAATGCAAGAAACACCAACTTGAAAGATATGTTTGAGAGACACCTACCACCACGATCTTTAAGTAAATGTGGCACAACTGGTACTTACAAATGTAACTGTTGTAAGCAGTGTCCATATATTATGGACACTAATGTTTATTATATTAAGTCTAGAAAATTTACTTTAAAATCAACAGGATATTGTAATTGTGGCTCTAAGGGTATTATCTATTTAGGGGTTTGCCAGGAATGTGAGAGCTTTTACATAGGTAAATCAGAGAGAACGTTGCGTAAAAGGATTTACGAACATCTTTATGATATTCGTAAAAAGAAAGAGACGAACACATTTTTTAAGCATCTCAGTGGTTGCCCCAAGATGACATTAAATTTTTTGTCATTGAGCAAGTTTCCCTTAACCCTAGAGGAGGAGACTGGGAAACCTCGATAGAATTCAAGGAGTTGAATTGGCAGCTAAGATTGAATGCATCTAAACCTCCGGGTTTAAATGAAGCCATTAGCATTACCAGTCTCCTCAAACTAAGAAGGGCAAAGTTATAAGTATATATACAATATTAATATGACTAACATATTATGTATTTCGACATACAATAAGTTTTTATTAATTTTATAATGCTTTAAATTACAGAAGCACTGGCATTATTTAACAGGTTTAATAAGAATTTGTTAGTATCTTGTAACAGTTGGTTTTTACTGAGATACAACTGCACTGTTTTTTAAGTGGTATGATTATGTCCTTGTGGAGCTGTGAATTTTTAGCTTCAGCTTTTTAGCTTTAGTTTTTTATTGTTCAAGAAGTTAATTTACCTTTTTGCACAAGATTATTTCAAACAGTGTCCATTTAGATGTTGTTTATTCATACTCAATGCACATGCACTTTCTTGCTTATCACATAAAAAGTATTTTTAACAATTTTTTAAGCATCTATGGTCCACATACTTCAGTATGTTTCTGAAAGTTTTTTATTAAATTCATACACACATACAATTCATTTATATATTTAACAAATCAATAGTTATAATATATAATATTTAATATTAACTAATTTGCACATTCACACATTTTTTATTTATTATATTTTGGTTATATATTATCATGGACCATTTATAGTTCTGTAGATGAACTGAATTAGTTCCTTCAATGATGTTAAAATAATGGAAACCTACAAAACGTATTGCACTATATAGGATTTGGTGACATAATGCAATACATTTTAAACATCGAGTTTTTTATACACTATAACATTTTAACATTTATCATCACAGTGTATTAGTTTCAGTAGGTATTGTCACAAAGCAAATGTTTAGCATTCACATACTTTGCGATGCATACAATATCAAATAACTCATTATGCATCTAGTTCAACATCAAGAAAAATTCTTTTGAAGTTTCATCAATTCAGAACCCACTGGTTTGCTTAAGATTTTAAACACGATTTTAAACACAATTTTATAAGTATAATTACAATAAGTAAGCAACAAAAAACATGTGTTTTATTTCTTAAAGAAATTCCACTGTATGCACTAATTCTATGCACCGAAGAATATTTGTAATTGATTCGTGCTTTAAACAGGATTTGTAAAATGCATTATTTTCTGTTTGTACTGCTTAATCTAATTTGTTTAATTACTTTAATTGCATAATTGAAAACTGATGCTTGTATATAAGCACACAGCCTTTCACTAGTATTTTATCTTGAAAAAGCCAGTCATAGCTACGGGTGAAAGCGCTTGATTTACTTTGGTTTCTACTTGGATTTACATTGTGTGGATTTATTTTGCTTGTCTGTTCGTGCAACTTTTGTTCTGTGTGGCATCGTAATAAAAGAATTTATACATCATTTTGAGAAGAATTTCTACCCTGAAGAGAAAAGTTTATTGGAATTCAGTGCCTCTGCATACCTTTTTCTGCTGTTTGGGACTTAGTTCGTGTTTATGTGCTATCTCATGCATATATGATGTGCACATATACATCTGTGTTTTGTGCATATTTATATACTGCAACATCTGAATTAACTACCACTGCTAGTTTACTAATAACGGTTCTGTACATTCTGTACACATACTTTTATAAATTCTCTAAAAATTGCATCAAGTTCCTTCATGTTTTAGTCATATACAGTGCTTTATAATTAACTAGTGGTAAAACTGACAACTGGCAGCATTGCATATGGAATACAAAACATGAAACATTAGGAAATCAAATCCATCCAGTCACCAAGACATAAAAGCACAGTACTATATTAATTTGATTTTAGAGTGTGGTTCTGACTCTGCAGCCAGTATTCATGTTTCACCACTTCAATGGCAGACGCTTATTGTGTTAAGGTACCACTGGGCATAAATCATAGTATAGCCACTGCAATGTTCTGTATGCAGGATATATTCTCAACATACCTATCAGCAAGAATTTCAGTATTCTTCTATATGACATTTGTTTGTTTTTTGCTTATTCATATTAAAAAGTGAAATCTGCATATTGGACATACCTCTCAACTGCTATGATTTAGGCATAGTGCTGTGATTTTTGCCCTCAGATTTGGCCTTGCTCCTCCTAGATTTATTTATTTATTTTTTAAATCTTTTTATTAGGATTATATCAATAGAATACAAAAATATCCAAGACAAATCTAAAACAAAATAGAAACTACACACTAAACATAACTATATACAAATCTCATCTATATCTAAATGGATTGCGTTCATAGTTATGAAGTAATGTCATGACAGAATATATTCGGATATCAATTTCCAAGTATCCTTCTGTATTGTTTTTTGCTTCATGGAATACCACAGATATTTATGTGCACATAGTTGCTTTCTAGCTATTTGTCTAAATCCTTCCCATGATATCTTAGACCTGTCTTTCCAATTTAGGGTAATGTAAACATAAATGTTGTTACTAGAAGATGCATATGTTTAATATTTGATCCTAGTGGAGGGATGTGCAGGAGAGCAAATTTCCAAGATAAAGTTGATTTTTCATACCCCATTTTTTCTAATTTGACCCTTAGGGCACACCAAAGTTTGTATGAGCATTTACAGCTCCAAAATATGTGTATGATATCTGCTTCTTTCGAAGGGCAGAATTGGCAGTGTGGTGGAATCCCTTTGTACATCTTATTTAAGAGTGAGGACGTAAAATATGCATTATTTAAAATCATAAGTTGAGTATATCTCAATTTTTGGAGGGGTATAAATTTGGAGTATTTCTGAATCGCCTGTGCAATTATGTTGGAGGTAATTGTAGAATCCTGTTTTGTCCAGTAATTAGAGTGTATAGCCTCTTTAGTGTATCTAATAGATGTAATGATTTTATAGACATTTGAGATCATTTTCTTTTTCCGTGTCAACAGATCCCATAAGGTTTTACATGTAGCTATGTGTGAGTCTGGGATGTCAAACACTTCCCAAAATCTGTAACATAATTCTTTTAATTGTCTTACCATGGTTGTATATTTAGTCAGTAGATTTAACTTGTTCCTCATATTGGCTACAGATTCCTGATTAAGTAGAAGAAAGTCTAGTACTGTTTTTCCCTCAGCAGTGGGTATGGATTCAAATTAATCATCCTATCATTTAATTGAATATTGGGATTAAGATGCAATGGTTGGAGTGTCAAGAAAGCTGTGTATAAATTCAGTGATTTGAAAAGATTTTGTGTGATTTTAATTTGTTCCCATAGGGCGTTTTGAATTTTATATCTTCTCCTGGACGTTCCATCTAAGAATGGGAGAGCCATGGGATTAAATCGTAGTGTTTTAACATAATTATGGTATAATTTCACCCAAATTGGGCACCATTTATTGAGTTCATCCCTATAACTTGCAATATTGATTATTCTGCTACTTTTGCTAATTTCATAATATAGTCTAAAGTCAGGCAGTCCCAATCCACCTTTGTCCTTAGGATACATAAGTTTTTGATAATTTATCCTGATAGGTCTTGGGTGCCATATAAATTTCGATAGGTTTGTTTGGATATTGAAAGCTTTATTATGTATCAGTGTGTTGGTTGCATTGAATATGTAAAGTATTCTCGGGAGAACATTCATTTTAATAATGGCTACTCTCAATAAAAGAGGGAGTTTAAGTTGTGTCCATCTTTCCAAATCTTTTTGTACACTAGGCCATATTTTATCCACATTATCTTGATAATAATTATGTGCGTCTGTATAGAATGATATTCCTAGGTAGTGTAAGTGGTCTCTGATTTTTATATTTGGTGGAGTGAATACACTTGGGTATTGTGCGTAGTTATTTAAAGGGAATATTGTTGATTTGTCCATATTTACCTTATAGTTCGCAAATTTAGAAAATATATCTAATGAATTATTTATCTTATTAAGGTCAGTGTTGGGGAAGGAATAATATATATTTAAGTCATCTGCGTATGCTGACAGTGTTATCTCAGTGTTAAATAAGACCGGAATATTGTGAGGTGTTCTCTGTTTTATTAGTAAAAATAACGGTTCAATATACAAATTAAATAAAATAGGTGATAGAGGACATCCCTGTCTTATCCCATTGTTAATTTTTATTTTCTTTGAGCTATATTTGTTTATTTGTAAAATGGTATATGCTTTTGTATGCAAAGTGTTGATATAATGAATAAACTGTGTAGGAAAACTAAATTTTTGCAGAATAGTGGTCAAAAATGGCTTATTAATTCTGTCAAATGCTTTAGATGCATCAATAGCTAAGGTGTAAATAGGTGTTTGTTTGATTAAGGATAGAGATATCATTGCATCAAGAGTAAGTGTCTGATCAACTGTTTGCCGATGATTAATAAACCCTGATTGCTCTGGAGAAATAATTTTTGTAATTACTGTTTTAATTCTATTAGCTAATATTGTTGCCATAATTCTCATATCCAAATTAATAATAGAAATGGGCCTATAATTATTAGGGTTGTGGTGTCAGTATTCGGTTTAGGTATTAATATAGTTCTAGATGCATTCAGATGAGGGTCAGAAATACCAACTTGTATAATGTGCTTAAAGAGATGATAGAATATAATCGACATCTTAGAACTAAAGCATTTGTAAAACTCAGCAGAGAAACCATCTGGACCCGGTGCCTTATTATTTTTGAGATTGTTAATTGCTGTATTAATATCCATTTGTGTAAACTCAGCTGATAGAAGAGCTTGTTGTTGTTCATCTATTCTGGGAAAACTTAATTTATTAAGGAATAGATGTAACTCCTGTTCATTGAATATCGTGGAGGTAGGGTTGTACACTTCTTCATATATCTTCTCAAACACCTTAATTATATCTTGTGAATTATGATATCTATTTTGTTGAAAGATAACTTCCGAAATATATGGAGTAGGTTTATGTTGATTAAGTAACCTTGATAAAAATCTGGAGGGAAGTTGCGCCCATTGTGAGTAATTGGCTAAGTTTTTAATTTCGTGAAATGACAGGTTTTCTGCTTGTAGAGATAATAGATTAACCTGTAGTGGATTAATAGAATTCTCTATTTCCGAGGAATATTTCTGTTGCAACTTCAGCTCAAGCTTAGTTATTTCTTCCTTGATACTATTTTCTTTGGTGAGAATATTTTTCTTATAAAAAGCAAATTTATTAATTAGCATCCCTCTGATTAAGACTTTTGTGGTAGCCCATGTTATATCAATCGGTCTATTATTATCTGTAAGGGATAGTATGCATTGGTCTAACAAAATGTCAATTTCCTTTCTAACCTCAGTCTTTTCCAATAGGTTAGGGTTTAGGTGCCACCATCTATTATAGTTTTTCGGGGAGTTTTTATGTAACCAATCTATTGTTAAAGTAATTTTAGAATGGTCTGATAGAGACCTAGGTTCTGTGTAAAGTGAAAGGTCAAAGTGTAGAAAGATATCTGAAATTAAGAAAAAATCCAGTCTGGACCAAGTCTTATGGCATTGGGAAAAAAAAGTAAATCCTTTATTGTCCGTGTGAGAAAAGATATTAAAATATGGGTCAATTAATCTAAAATCGTTTTTAATTTCAAAGAGAGCAGTAGTGGCCTGTGAGTTAAATTTAGTTTTACTGTTTGTTCTATCTATTTTTGGGTCCTGAAGGGAGTTCCAGTCACCCCCTAGAATGTAGTAATGTTCTGGAAAGGAGTTTATTAAGTTGTAAATGCCCATTATAAAGTTGTGTTGGAAGGTGCACGGGGCATATACGTTCATAATTAAAACTGGTTTATCTAATCTATCAATTTTGGTTACAAAATAGCATCATCTGCCTTCTGGGTCTGAATCCTGCTTTAAGATATCCTGTTGGAAAGAGTTTTTAATGATGATAGCAACTCCTACTTTATTAGTTTTATTGCCTGCTGCTATGATGGATTTAATTCATCTTTTCTTTGCCATGAGGTTCCACTGTTCCTTTAGTAAGTGTGTTTCTTGTATCATAGTAAAGTCTAGTTTAGATTTAAACACAAGATGCAGGAACAGTTTTCTTTTGTTATCTGTTTGTAAACCCTTAACATTCCATGAAGCTAATGTCCACATGATTTAATTAGTAACTGTAGCCATATCCGGTATTTATGGATTATAATGGTAAATACAATCAGCACAGAAGGAAACCGTACATGACATGAAAAAGTTAGACATAGATGAGGAACTCTTCCAGTCTTAACCCAGTGCCTAACCACTAACTCTGCTACTCTGGAAGAGGGTGGGATACTTATTCTTGTTCGATAAACAATTGTTAGGTAAAATAAATAGTACCTCATTTTAGAGTTTAGAAATGTGTTTTCACAGTTCAACATGTATCCCAATTCACTAAGCCTTTCCCAAAAAAGCATAGAAAACTAAGCTATCCTTAGTACATTTTCCTGAAACATCAATCAGAGCATCAACTAAAGGTATTGTGAGAATTCCTAATTTACACATATATTTATAGTAAAGCTTTTATACAAGATCAATTGTGGAAAAACTAGCTTAGTAGCTCTTATTTTAACTAAACATTCTCCATCCAAGCCATGTATGTATAATAACTTTGATATCTAGAAAGTTTTCAGAACCAGCATTTGAACACTAAAAAGGAACAAAAATCACATTTTTATGCTTGTGCTATAAATATACCTTAATGTACAGCGAGCCAAGTATATGTTATTCAAGATCTTACATACTTATCTATATAATCAAACCTTTTATATTTTCGGATAGTTAGAATGTAAAAGAAAGAAAGTCCCAAGTCTCATAAGTGATTTCTATGTTTTAACCTTTTATCTGTACAGAGTTTGTCTAAGCTAATTTTCTATTAAGTAATAAAAACATATATCAGTACTACAGTTGGGGAATGGTTAAAGTAACTTAGTATCATTGTATACCATGGAGTATGTCCATAGCAGTTAAACGGTTAAGTCCTCCAAGTGATTGCAATTTGGAAAGCAAGTTTACTGAATTGTTTTCATTAAATACCCGATCTTCTCTTTTTAAGTGCAGATATGTGCAGTACCAGTCGCTGTCTCTTTAAGAATGCGCTGCATCATGGGAGGTCATCACGTACGCAGAGGTTGCGTTGAAGCTGTGGATTAATGGGAGCTGAAGTCCATCTGCCATCCGGACGACCACGAGGAGATCAGGCCCAGGATCCAGCGTCTACGCCCGGCCACGGATTGAAGGCCCTCCCGATACGAGACTTCCAGGAGAAGTCGAAAGGAATGCAGGTATGAGTGACCAAATCAGGGTAACCGTAATGAATGGAATACATCTCTTTATTTCTGCCGTATGTCTGCTATTATATAGCGAGCGTTTATCAAGCCTTATGTATAGTTTTTTCTGGATTGATTTTAAATAGTTTGAGAAACACCGATGCTGCTTCTTCCTTGTTGTTCATTGAATATTTGTGATCCTGAGTTGTGAAAATGAGTGTACTGGGATATTTCATTTGAAATTTGATTTGCTTGTTTATGAGGAATGCACAGTAAGGGGCAAGTTTTTGTCTTTCTAGTTTGATTTGATATGGCAGATCTTGTGTAATGCTTATTCTCAACCCATTCCACTCCACCGATTTTTTGGTTTTAGTGGCAGATAACAGTTTATTGACATGATAGAAGTTAAGAATCTTAGCATAAACGATTCTTGGGTAATTTAACACTGGGGATGATCTCAGAGCTCTGTGCGCTCTTTCAATAGTAATTTGGTTAGCTTCTAGGTCGCTTCCTAGGAATAACAAGAATATTGATGTTAATGTGTCCATCAACTTGTTTTGCTCAATATTTTCAGAAATGCCCCTTATGACTATATTGTTGCATCTAGATCTGGCTTTGAGATCCAGAATTTTTGCTTGGAGATCCTGAATAGAATTTTTGTTGGTTTCTGCCGCTTTTTGAATGCTTTCTATTTTAATGTCTTGATCCATGATTTTAGATTCAATTTTGTCCATCCTTGTGAGTATTTTGTCTGTAGATGAACCAATTACATTTATTTGAGTTGACAGATTTTGTATCGCCTCATGAATGGGTTGTAATGCCATTTTAAGATCTTCTAAGTTAGAGTTTTCTGTTTTGTTTTTATTTGGGTTTGCATTCTTATTGGATTCCATAGATTTATTAGTTCTGGCTCTTTTGGATGTTGTATCCTTTTCAGGTGAATTTATTGATGAGAATTTTGATTTGGTAGTCTGACTTTCCATAGATTCTAGTTCATGTGGCATTTTGATTGTTCTCCTTTGATGTATTTTAGCAGATCTTCTTCTGTATTGTATTTTAGAATCACACCGGCCTGGATATTATCTGCACTGAGATCACACGTGGCATGGACCCCGGTACTAATCTGCCGTAATCTTGTCTTTTTGTAAGAGATTTAGAATTTTTCTTCCCTCAGGTACGTACATCAAGTTGTTAGTTGACTAATCAGTGTATTTTTAGTTGTAGAAAGCTCTTTATCTCACTTGTATTTGTATAAACAATTAAGGTAGAATGCTCCACTGTGTTTCAGCACTCCCTACAGGACAGCAGCCATCTTGCCCCCCCCCCTCCTAGATTTATGAATTTCCTCATAAAGCCAGACTTATTCATGAATGCATACTTTATTAAATACATCAAGTAAGCCTATAGAAAGATTCACTACCACCAATCTAGTATGCAAAGACCTCCTATTGTGAAAAAAATAAGAAAGTGTTTCTCTTTGTGACCCTCTGCTTTGATTTTTAAAGGCCAGCACTGTGACCTTTAATGCTTAGAGGTTGAAAGGTATGCTAATGGGCAGGTTTTTTTTTATCTTAAATCTTTTCAACAGAGCTGTGGGCAAATTATTTATAAAAACAACTGCCTGCTGAGAATAAAACTTCATACTTTGTTAGGTACATTCAAAAGTTCTTTGTTTTTCAGCTTCCTAGTAGGCACACAATATACATGAATTCTCTATCCGAAGTAAAGAAAAATGTTCTGTTGGGGAAGGAGAAAATTCAATTTCCATTTTGTTTGCATATTCCCTTCTTGTATTTGAGGTAGCAAAGTGAGAAATTTAATTCGATATTTAGAAAAAAAACTGGAGTGCCCAACCCACAAATGCAAGCATTCAGTTTGAGACACTTGTAGTGCTCAATTTGTCAGATAACTGACATAACAAAAATAGCTAATTAGGGAGCCACAAGTAAAACTTTAGATACATTAAGCTGAGCCCCCTTCTGCCTTTGTGTGTGGTAGCTCAGGTGGATGTAAAAGATCTCACAGCACCTGTCAAAAAGAGTATGGGTTCTTTATTTGTACAACTGCTTACAATTTACATATTTACAAGAAAATAAACTTACATTAAACATTACTTTCCCTCATTATTAATATCTATGTGTGTATAGAACCCCCACTCTTTTTTCTACAGCCACCACTTAATTGTCCTTATTATATTTTGTAACATCCACTTTCCGTTAAACGTGATCTCATTCAGTTTCTCATTCCAGAATGTCCATATTTTTTATCTAAATTATTAACATATTATTTACTATATTTCCATAAAAACCATATTCAATCATATATTTATCTGATTATAATCTTGAAATTCTTTAACTATTTTATTTTCTATTTATTTTCCCATAATTTTTTTAACTCTTCCACATGTCAAAAAATGTGTTCTGTTGTTTCTAACTTGCCACAAAAAAGACAAACCTGGGGATTCATTAAACTCCATGTAGGCTCCATGTAGAGCCTACAAGGAATATATCCATGTACACAATGGTGGGAAGCATGCAATGCGTATTAATGAGGCACGACATGCCTAAGTTAGGTTTTGCTGCTCATAACAGTATTGTGGGCCACAAAATATTGTAAATCAACATGGATATCAAGTCCGTGTAAAGGAGAGCACATATAGTCCGCCCTGCCCTCAAATGAAAAGTACACATCATGTCATGCAGACCATTCTTCTCAACCTCTTAGGGCAAGACATCTTGACAAAGCATGACATAATGTGGGTACAAAGTGTCAAATATACGGACATGTTAAATATTGCTCTTATAAATGTAGAAAGTTGCTAGAATAGCAGAATTTGTGTTAGCATGCATTGTCGGAAGGTCATGAAGTCTGAAACTCAAAGGCATGTCATTATTTAGTCACTTTGATCACCATGGCTGTCTCTTAGAGCAAGAAATAGGGACAAAAGCCATAAATAATGTGGGGGCAATTAAGGATGACAAGTAGGGACCATACTTCTCAACTTCTTGTCACAAGAAATCTGGAAAAAAAGCATGACATAATGTGGGGACAAAGGTAAAAATTTAAGGACACATTTAATATTGCTCTTATAAACATAGAAAGTTGCTAGAATAACAGAATTTGTGGTAGTGTGCATTGTCTGAAGGACATGAAGTCTGAAACTCAAAGGCACGTCATTATTTATTCACTTAAGTCCTCAGATCATACTACTGATTTGTCAGAAAACCAAAGTTTATGAGGAGCAGGTCAAAAATAAGAGGCAAAAAGCTGGATAGTCTGTAAAAATCTGGACAGTTGAGAGGTATGCTAGGGGCACACTTACTAAATATTGTTCTTACAAACGTAGAATGCTGATAGAATGACAGGTTTTTCATTCCCATGATTTGTCAGAAGGGTATGAATCCTGAGACTCAAATGTCTGTCACTATTTTCTGATTTCAACCTTCAATCCTTTAACATTTATTTGCCAGAAAAAAACGCAATTGTATGAGAAATAGAGGAAAATATGAGGCAACATCTCTACATTCTGAAGAAATCTGTACAATTGAGAGGTATGGCTGTACAAATAGCTGTCATTCTGTTAGAGCAACATATCTGCACAGAGGCCAACTTAATGAGAGGACAGATAACCAGTATTAGGGAAATTTGACAGAGATGTCATATGGGAATGTGTTTAAATGTAATACTCTCAACCTCTTAAAGTGGGAAATGTGGTCAAAAGCCATAAAAATGGGGGGGGGGGGCAAAGGGCCAGAAATCAGGAGAGACTGCCAATATTCCACTTCCAAACTTATGAATTTGATAGACTATATGGGTTGTACGTTAACATGAACTTTTTGAAGAGCATGAAGTTTGAAACTCAAATGTCAGTCATCAGTTACTGACTACTCTCTGCAATGACATGCCAATGATTTGCCAAAAATAACAACATGTTATGAGGAAAAGACCACAAATATGAGACAAAAACTGAACATTCTGTACAGATGAGGACAGCTGAGAGGTATGCACCAAATGTTTGTAATACCGGGTCTCAGCAGTCCAGAGACCATTCCAGTGATATGGCAGAAAGCTACATATTCGAAAATGAAAACATCTGGACATCCTGGGTATATCTGGACAGTTGAGAGGTATGAATTGAAGCATATGGTCCAAGCACAGTACAGGACAGTTTATCTACAGTGCAGCATATTGTGATATCCCGTTCCTGGCATTCTGTAATGAAGATGAGTTAATGGTCTCTAACAGGACATGGAACTGCCATGTAATATGTTCACCCAGGGGAAATGCATGTATTGTGTAGAGACACATAAGTGAATTGTAGGAATGAACACAGGGAAAGAGGACAAGTGAAACTGCTGCATGTACAGCAGAGGAGGGCATGTCAATGGAAAATGGTTGTAGCAGCAACAGCAAGCACATATCTATATGCTACAGTCCAAACCGTACAGTGAAAATTTGTTGAGTGTGACTGTCACATAAGGTGACATAACAATGGGTAGGATGTGTGTGTGTGAGATAAGCATCTTTGCATGAATAATGCAGAGGACATGTATCAGGGATTTGACATACAACTGAGGTAGGGTACATATTGGAAAGATGTGCAAAATGATATACCTGATTATGACTGTACTCACAGCAGAGGTCTCCAGCATGGTGACCACAGGGAAAGGATCATGGCAAACATTACAAGAATGAAACACAATAATGGACAATATCTGAATAATACCACAACTAATCCCATGCCTCTGACAGAACACATGTGATGTGGAGTGATAACAGATAATCCTGCAACACACACTAGACAACTAGTATGAGACATCCACAATCTATGACGATAACCACTCACACTGTCCTGGTACTATAATATCTGCAGATGTTAGGATGGACACTGCTATACCTGTATGTGACAGTATGGGCACTACAGGCTCTGTGTCTTTTTGCATGGCATAGATCAATGGTACAGTTCACACTGTCACAAATGCTATACATGCTATTAATGTTGCAAACTCCTATGTATACAGTGTATGCATAAGCTGAACAGGTAGCAAACAAGCATCAGGTGTAACAACTTGATTGGTGTTCCATACCATCAGACAGTCATGTATATTCCACAGAAAGAATACCTAGGTATGGCCAATAAGGTGTGTAACAGCACACAGTGACAAAGGTGGTACACTTCAGTTACACATCACTGGAACATGTGTACATGGAGAAGGGTGCATTGTACTCAGTTACTGGTGTGATGAAAGCTGGGAACTATGATGTTAGTATACCGTCTGATGTCCATGTCCTTCACATACCCAGTACTTGTGTTGCAGTCAAGGGAGGAGTCAGCACTGTAACCATATGCTGATCAGACCGCATAACCTCTTCATGCAAGAAATCTGGACAAACTCTAAAATAATTGGTGGACAAAGACACAAAAATAGTGACAGATTTTAAATATTGATCTTACTAACTTAGAAAGTTGCTATAGTAACATGGTTTGTGTTAGCATGCATTTTCTGAAGGCTGTGAAGTCAATTTATGTCACTGTTTAATTACGTCAGTCCTCAGTGATTTACTAAAAAATCACAAATTTTAAGTGGGACAGACCAAAAATATGAAGCAAAAATCTGGACATTCTGCAAAAATCTGGACAGCTGAGAGCTTTGATGCTGGTGGATGTACTACTTACCCTCTACCCCAGGAAACAGGTCACATATCTATTGATGTGATTGTAGAGTGTGACATCCACATTATATTTGGGTTTTGTGTCTGTTTTCTGATGCAACACATCCCTCCAGGCATCTCGTCAATGCAGGTGTTATCATGGGTGTGGCAGCAGTCTCTGGTATGTGAAGATACTGTGTGTATTATACTAATATCACAGTTGGAGTCAATGATTGCCCACAAGCTGTAGTCCTTCAGGCAGCTGTTTGGACACAGCATGCATATGTCATCTGTAATGTCCATCACTTAACTGAGGAGCAGGTAAGGGCCTAGCAGACACCCTTGATGTACTGACCTAATCACTGGACCTGAGATATATGTCACATCACACATTTCAACATAGTGCAATGCCACATATGTCACACACTGATCTAAGCATTTGCTGATATAGCTGTTTCTGGCCACATGTGACAGTGTTGATTGAATACCACAATGTGACTTTTTGTCAAATGCCTTTACCTGTTCAAGCTCCACAAGATGATACTGTTGTCATCATGCATGCCCTTGATGACCTCTCTGAGGGCATCTATCAGATATAACGGACCTGATGTAGCAGTAATAAATCACACAGGTCTGTTACATACACCTGAAATATTACTAGTATACATGTAGAAGAGGTCCATGATGACATGCTGGTGTACCTCACAGACAAGGAGAGTCAAGATGTCTCTATACATGCATGCATCAGGTGTTGTCCCCCCAATGCAGGTAGATGCATGTTGATGTACACCCTTGTACGGGAACATAGGCCATATGGAGTGTGTGTTGAACTGTGCATTCTATCATATCAGGAAGGTGTATGTGTTTGGTTATGCCACAGGCCATGTTGAGGATGTGTTGAACTGCGTATTCTACCATATCAGGAAGGTGTATGTGCTTGGTCATGCCACAGGTGATCTGTGATGTTGTCACAGCAAACTGATTCCATGTAATAGGCCTGGAGTAAGGTAAGACAATAGTGCATACTGCCTATTGTGATCTGCCCTAGGGTTTTGACACAATCACACACACATAGGTATCATTGACAAAACCCCCAAGCTGGGGATTAAGCCTTACATCAGTTGGTGGGTAAAAAATTGACTCACTGACAGAACACATCATGTGACAGTTGATGAATCAACATGTACCAGTAGAGATGTCACCACTGGTAACTCCACCGGGATCTGTGCTTGGCCCTTCAGTGTTTGAACTGTATTTCTCGACAGTTCAGGCTAAAGTAGATGGCCTTTGGCTTACCAAGTTTGCTGATTCTTGCATGTTTTGTGCAATCGTTGAGTCTACCAATGGTGATAAAATAGTACAGGAGGATCTAACATGCGCAACTGATTGGTGACAAAAGCACACAATCTACAAGTAAATGCAGAAATGGGTGCTTGTAATGTTGTGTGTCTGAAAAGTGGAGTTCCATGTTAATCACAGCATTGACAACAGTACTGCTAAGCAGAAACCAAGTGATGCAAGCACTGGTAACACATTTAGATAGCAATCTGAACTTTGACCACCAAGTGTCCAAACTGTTACTGAAAGCCACTGTTGTGCACATCATAAGTCACACCATCATATTGACATCTTAGGATTGTATGATAGCAGCACTGTAGTTAATCCACATTATAGCATTAATAGAGTATAATGTTCTGTTTTACATGTGCCTCACCAGACACATGTAGTAGCTGGAGATGCCACTGGGCTTTCTCAGCAAGATAACACAGGGCCTACACACTATGCCATGATCTATATGGATAGATTAAAAGCCATGTCACTGTAAACATTATTGTATATGATGATGTGACCTCTGCCTGGCCCACAGGCTAGTCTCTGACCCTGCCCTGGTGGGAGTACTGCATATCCAAAAATGTAATATAGATGATGACATCAGCAGTGTCTGATGAGGACAAGCTAGAAGTGGTCCACATGCTAGTGTAAAATGCTCTCGGCAATGTCAAGCAACAGTTCTCACATTCCCCCAATGAAATTAACTGCAATGGGAATAGAACCCCTACCTACCTAGGTATACATGCAACAGACCACCGTATTTAACACATGGACCACTGCTTAAGTCTGATTTGGAGTGTGTCAAACAACACTTTATAGCTGATGACATCAGCAGTGTCTGGAGAGGAAAATATATAATAATAGTGTTCCACATGCTGGTGTAAAATGTACTTTCCAATATTGACAGCAAGTTGGCTGCAGTGAGACTAGAACCCCTATCTATCTAAGTACACAGAACATAGACCACAGTACTTAACATAAACACACACTGCTCAAGTCTGACTTGGAATGTGTCAAACAACACTTTATAGCTAATTACATCAGTAGTGTCTGGGGAGGAGAATGTGGAAAAAACAGTGTTCCACATGCTGTTGTAAAAGGCATGCAGTAATGTCAGACAATAGCTACCCACCTCCCCCAAGTTGGCTGTAGAGAGAATAGAACCCCTACCTCTCACAATACATAAACTATAAAACCCAGCACTTAACATACGTGCCACTGCACAAGTCTGATTTACATATGACTGCAGGTGAACTTATAATAGATTACATTAACAGGCCATGTGGGAGACAAGAGGTTGGGAGGCCTGCATGAAATATGTATCAAAATACTCACCATCCATGCCATTAGAGAATTAAATGTAGGGTACACACACACACACACACACACACACACACACACACACACACACACACACACACACACACACACACACACACACACACACACACACACACACACACACACACACACACACACACACACACACACACCAAGTTTTCTGCAGTCAGAACAAAACCCCTACCTACACCATGCCACAAGTCTGATTTATACATGATGGCAGGTGAACTTATGGTAGATGACATCAGCAGACTTGGTGGGAGACGAGAGGTTGGGATGCTAGCATAAAATGGATGTGTAGGAATGTGTAAGCATCAAAAGGATGACAATCCATGCCATTAGAGAAGTAACTGTAGGGTACACAGTTCTGCTCTTCAGTCTAGACGCACACACCCACCCACACACACACACACACACACACACACACACACACACACACACACACACACACAAAAACTGAGTTGGCTGCAGTGAGAACAGAACTCCTACTTATGTAAGCATAACCACTACAAAACACAGTGCATAATGCACACACCACAGCACAAGTTTGCTTTATATATGCTGGCAGATGAGGTTATAGTAGTTGACATTAGCAGGCCATGTTGGGGTCAACAGGTTGTGAGGCCTGCATGGGCACATAGTTTCATAGGTTCATATAAGGTTAATAGCCTATTAGTACTAAGGTGTGTAGAAGCCTAGCTGTGCAGAAACACAAGTACCCTTATTGAGCATAGTTGGATGGTTGCTTTTAGTAGAGCGTATTTGTGAGCAGCAGCAGTTGGCCCTGTCTATGAGGGATGTAGATACCAGCTCAGTGGCAACTGTACAATCACCCAACCAGTAGTCAAGGTTGCCATTGAACAGGGTCATTGAGGATTACTGCTTCACATGCAGTGGGAGCCTATGTCAGCCTCTGGGATGGCACCTATGTTCGTCAGAGTCAGGCCCATTTGTTGCTGCTCACAAAATTGCTCTGCTAACAATGACCATCTAAATATGCTTAATAAGATACTTGTGTTTTTACACAGCTAGGTTTCTATGGCCTCATGTATAGTGATAACCATGTAGTCCTACAATTTACCAATAAAATATGTGAGAGATGCAAGTATACAATGAATCTAGAATAAATCCTCTCTCTCTGGTAAAAACAAGCCAGATATCAAACAGGTTGTCAGCACACACATTTCACCTCCTCATCAACAGGCACTTCACCTCCTCACCAAACCAAATGCACAACATACAAACCCACATATGCAGAGGTACTTATTAGAAGCTTACCAAAAAAAGCAGAGAACTCACAAATGCAAACCTTCTGCACACATGACAGTCCCAACAGAATCCACTACACATAAAAACAAACATATCAGTGTCTCGTTCATTAAGCCTTTAAGGCAAAACACCTCAAAATCAATGTCTTGGTCATAGGCAAAACTATAGCAAGACACACCAACGCCCTCCTCACCAGGTTGTACAAGGAGAAAGTCACGGTTTGCTGCCTGTCAGGTGCCAAGATCCACAAAGTCATGCATGCACACAAGTCTCTCAACAACAAAGTACAGTCATGTAAAATCTTACGATAATGGTAGATGTTCTTGCCCTCACTGCTGCAGTATTCTAACATATGGAATTCCCTGGCATGGAAAGCTGTCTGGCCAATGTACCAAAGACTCCTGTTGCTTTAAAATTACAACAAACATCACCCAAATGTTCTTTGTGTATAGTAGAGCATAAAGGTGATGTTTAGGCCTAGCAAAAACAGAACTAATTGCTCTAGTAGGAACACCAGTCCAAGGAACCCAGGAGGTAATCTGTACATCCAGGAAGGCAAGGGACTATGGGGAGGTAGGGAGGAAGTGAATATTGCAGCAGTGAAGACAAGGACATCTACCATTATGGTAATATTTTACACAACTGCACTATGCCCTTACATTCACTGCTGCAGTATTCTAACATATGAGAGAGTGCCAAAGCTCAAAAGGAAACTTGGGAGGGGAAAGGAGCAGAAGATTCCCCTAAAAAGCCCTAAATAACAGCACTAGTAAAACCAGCCCTGGCTCTATAGATAACATCAAACTTGTAGTGCTTGGTAAAGGTATGCACACAAGTCCAGGTAGCTGCTTCAAGAATAGAAGTAGTATCTAAACCCTTGAAAAAAGCACCAGAAGAAACCACATCTCTAGTAGAATGAGCCTTAAGTGAAGAAGGAAGGCTGTTGCCATGAAAAGTGTAACAAAAGGAAATAGCCTTAGAAATCCAAGAACAAATAATTTGCTTGTGTACAGCAAGTCCCAAATATCTAGGATGAAAAGATGCAAATAACTGATCAGATTTTCTTTAGCCTTAGTCTTATCTAAATAAACCCTGAGTTGCTTATGCATGTCTAAAATATGGATCACCCTCTCACTGTCATCTTGCAGAGAGGGGGAAAAAGTAGGCAGATTAATAGAATGGTTAAGTCATAGCTCATTAACCACATTAGGCATAAAAGAAGGGTTAGTGTGCATGGACAATATCTCCTCATGAGAGATCAAAAAAGGAGGACAAGCCATAAGGGCCTGCAACTCAGACACCCATCTGGCAGAAGTAAGAGTTAACAAACGAACAGTTTTCCAAGGACAGTGTTGCAAGGAAGCTGAAGCAGCAGGCTCAAAAGGAGCCTGAGTCAACTTCTCCAAAATAAAATTAAGACCCAGAGAGGAAGAAAAGGCTTCCTGGGAGGTATAATATTAAGGATGCCTTTAAGAAATTGTTTCACCTCAAATCTAGAAGCTAAAGGAGGAGAAAAAGGCAGACAAGCAGAGATAGCTGATAAATGTGTCTTAGTAGAAGAATAGGCCAAATGAGCATTGAGCAACTCACACAAACAAGAGAGAACCAAAAGAACATCCACAGTAAGTGGGTCCAGGTTATGAGACAGGCACCAAATAAAAACCTTCTTCCATTTGGATAAGTAGGATTTCCTAGAATTAGGTTTCCTGTCCTTCTGCAGGACTTGCAGCATGTCCTCAGAAAAAAAGGTGTCTATGAGGAATCAAAATCCTATCATCTGCATTGTCAGATGAAGTATGGTCAGGTAGGGATGAATGAGAGATCATTTGTCTTGTGTGATTAGATCCACCCTGTGAGGTAACTTGTCATGATTGCCCCTGACTAGATTCAGAAGTAATGGGAACCAGTGCTGTCACAGCCAAAAGGGAGTCACCAACAAGATTTTGGGAGCATCCTTTTGAATTTTGAACAGGACTTTCGGAAAGAGAGTTAGGGGAGGGAATGGGGTGGCTTAACGGTTAAGGTGTTTACCTTAGCAGCACAAGGTGCAGGGTTTGATTCTCACAGGGGATAATTGGCTAGGCTCAAAATGGTCCATGAGGGCAGTTGGCCTAGTACTAATCTATGAATCTATGAATCTATGAATCTAAGAAACATCCCCTTACAAGAGAATGAGATTGTGTCCACTTTCCATACCAGAGGACATGGGACTCTGGCACAAAACCGAGGAAGTTGTCTGTTCAGAGGCGAGGCATAAAGATCCACTTGAGGAGTACCCCAGTGGTGGATAATGTCCAGAAATGCATCCCTGTGAATCATCTATTCATGGGACTGAGTTAAGGACCCCCTCAGAGTGTCTGCCACAATGTTCCGACCAGAAGGTATACAAACTGCCTGAAGAGTCACTTGATACTTGACAGCAATATCCCATACCAGAAGCTCCAACCAGCAAAGAAGATAAGATCTTGTTACTCCCTGTTTGCTGATATACCACATCACTGTGGTATTGTCTGTGAACACCTTGAGAGGCCCTGGAGAGAAAAGAGGAGGAAAGGCCTGAAGAGCCAACAGAAGAGCTCTCATCTCTTTGGCATTGATGTACTCCTGCTGATGAGACCAAACCCCATGTACCTTTAGGGAGCCAAATATCACCCCATACCATGTCTGAAGCATCACTGAATAATATCTGAGAGGGAAGAGGGGGATGAAAATGGATCCTTGGATTCAGAGACAGCTGCTGAATCCACCAATGAAGTTCTTGTCTGGGACAAGGAAGAAGAGGAACTACAAAATCTAGAGGATGTGCATGTTGAAGCCACACTGATTTCAGAAACCAATGAAACTTTCTCATGTGAAGTTTGGACAGAGGGAGCATTGGAATAATGGATGCTATGAAAGCGAGCACTCTCAGAAACTCCCTGGCAGTAATGGTGGCCAGAGGAAGAAAAGTGTGAAAGAAAGAAATGAGAGTTAAGGCCTTTGGAAGTGGCAAAGATGCAAGCACTGGCACTGTCTAAATTCTGCAACCCAGAAAAACATGATCCTGACAAGGAGTCGGAGAAGACTTTTTGAAATTTATAGTGAACCCCAGGCTCTGAAGAAGGGAAATGGCAAAATTAAGATTTTTCAAAAGGATCTCTGGAGAGGACTCCTGAATCAATAGGTCATCTAAGTAAGGAAATATTGGGATCCCTTGAAGTCTGTAAAAAGCAATCACAGGAGCAAGGCATCTGGTAAATCCCTTTGGGGCAGTAAAAAGACCAAAGGGCAAAGCAGAGAACTGAAAATGCCAGGAAGCAACAGAAAAACAGAAAAACGTCATGAAAACAGAATGGATCGGAATATGAAGATAAGCACCCTTGAGATCCAGAGACACCATATAGGCCTGATGGAGCAAGAGAGGAAACAGAATCTGAAGGGACAACATCCAAATGAAGGCACTTTTAAAAAAGTGTTTAGATGAGAGAGGTCTAGATTAGGTCTCAAAGTGCCCTCTTTTCTGGACACTAGAAAAAGTCTGGTCTACAGCCCTTTCCCCATTTGGGATACAGGTACCACTTGAATAGTACCCTGAGTCAAGAGATTTTGAATAACCTCTGGGAAAAAGGAAAGTTTCTCCCGAGAAAGCTGAGGAATGCCCATAAAAGGAGGATTGGATTTCCATACCATGAAGTACCCCAATAAATGATTGACAGAACCCAAGTATCCTGAGTGATCTTAAGCCAAACAAGAAGAGAAAAAGAAAGTGAAGAGAAAGATAAATGTGGCTGGGAAGAGACAGATAG
Source organism: Protopterus annectens (assembly GCF_019279795.1). NCBI lineage: Eukaryota > Metazoa > Chordata > Ceratodontiformes > Protopteridae > Protopterus > Protopterus annectens. Next base: position 626,051,162 of record NC_056730.1, read on the forward strand.
TCATACCACACTTGGTTTGTCTGGAAAAGAAGGCTTTGTGGTCCCTGAAAACTGAGTAGCCTTAGCAGGAGGAGCCCAATTGCCACTCTTCTTACCTTTAGTAGAAGGGAGTGATTGCCTACAAACAAAGGCAGGCTTATCAGGGTAGTTTCTCTGAAATTTAGGCATAGGAGAAAAAAAACACATTTAACCTCCTGTAAGCCCTTACCCTTATCCCTGAAGTGACTTAAACAAACCAGCATTAGCTTCCCCAACAAAAGTTTTGAATCCAGAGAGCATCCATCAGCTTAGCTTTAATATCATCAGGTACAGCTTCCCCAACAAAAAGTTTAGAATCCAGAGGAGTATTCTTCAACTTAGCTTTAATATCATCAGGTAGAAGTTGAAACCTAAGCCAATAATACCTACCTCCTCATCACTGAACCAAAAACACCAGCCCTACCAGAGGCATCTGTTGCATCATAACTACATATAATATACTGATGAACAACCTGAGAGGAAGTGCATAGCAAGGAAAGAACACAAGTTTTACCCTCAGAGTCTGGAAGATCAGAAATAAGTTGACAGACCTGCGAAAGAAGAGCCAACACATACCTAGACATATATGCCTGATAATGAATAGCCCTAAAAGCTAGGGTCACAGAAGTTTAAATCTTCTTACCCAGCCTTTCCAATGTACTGCTGTCCTTATCAGAAGGCAATAACTTGGACAAAGGAAGCAAATGAGATGGCTTATCAGAGGCTACAGACACTACAGAGGGGTCAGCAGCAGGACATTTATATAAAAAATAACAATCCTCAAGGAATCCTATAAAACCTGTCAGGCTTCTTGGGAGCAGGGGGACAGAGAATCAAGTGCATGAGAGGCCTTGGAAAAAGCATCCTGCAAAGCAGCCAACACAGAAGGGATAACCACAGGTTTAGGAGGTTCCAACTACAGCAACTCATAGTACCTCTTATGGGGGTAACCTTTACTTCACTAAAGCTCATTTGACTGACATTCATTTGACTGAGACCAAATGACAGACACTTCACTTCCCCTAAAGTTCACTTCCCCTAAAACTAATTTTCCTGACAATTGGTACTGGCAGTATGTAGAGCACTGTAAGGCAACTAAAAGGAATATGCCCTTTTCCTCACTGTAGTGCAACCCTGGAGTTTGTATATATAGTTAGGGGGGCTGTGGGGAAACCCCTTGAGGAGGCTCTAAGGACACTAAAGCAGTAAATAGCTCCTGCGTGAAGGCCTGCCACTCACTGTGTGGATTTCTAGGAGCAGAAGAAACATGTTTAATTTGTTGTTTATTTTTTAAGGAAACATCCCCAGCAAAATACTGAGAAGGCTCGGACCCAGGATGTCAGTCAAGAACAGTAGTAGGAATTTCTTCCCCAATTAAAAATTGAGGAACTCCCCTAGGCCCCCTCAGAAAAAATCAACTGCGGTTCCCCTGAATATCTGAGATGGATACCTGCAAAGCCTCTTCATACATGCTGCCAACCAGATCCTCACCAGCCTCCAACACAGTTGTGGCAGAGATATCCAACAACACAACCAGGCAAGCCTCTGGGTTTGTAATGACCTCAGGAGAAACATGTGGCAAAGGCTGTACAGCAGAAGATTCCGGTTGTAACTTTTTCACCTTCTTCTTCCCTAATGACTGACCCTTGGGGCAAGGGATTCCATTCATTATATTTTTAGCGAGAAGCTTAAGACTCTGGTTCTCAAGATACAAGTAAAGGGAAGAATGTCTACTGTGAAGGGTTTTTTGGACCGATGTCTGACAAACAGAACAAGATGTATGGTCATGAGAAGCTCCTAGACAAAAAAGGCACTTATTGTGGTGATATTTATGGGGAATCTGTCTCCCACACTGGCATTTACCCTTCCTGGATGACATTAACACCAAGGAGCACAAAAAAAGCAAGAAAAAACAAAATCCCCATCAGGGCACTTATCTGCAACTGCAAAGAAGTCAGCAAACAAGCATATGAAGTCACTGAAGAACAATAATGCATTCAACTGGCAGAAAATGGATGTAGATAAACAGACTGATGGTGAAAACATACTTTTGGATTGGCAGCAAGGAAGTTCTGTTTTTGGTAGACCTGAATGTCACCTTTATGCCCTATGCTAAGCAAGCAGCGTTTGGGTGACATTCGGCATACCTTTAAAGCAACAGGAGTCTTTGGTAGATTGGATGAACTTTGGGCTTCCACCACAGAGAATCCCATATGTTTGAATTCTGCCGCAGTGAAAGTAAGGACATCCACAGGTACACCACTGTTGTACTCCATGTTCAAGTAAATGACTTGAGACGTATGTCACTGGACTATATAAAGAGGGATGTGACTGACCTCTCAGATTATGTGTCCCAGACAGGTATGTCTGTAGCCCTAAGCAGCATTCAGCCTTCACCCAGGATGATACCTCAATACTAACAAAAGAATTATCGACTTCAACAATGGGCTTAGCTAGTGGTGTCACTCCAGGGGGATCCAGTAGTTGTCAGGCAGGGATGATATGGTCAACAGACCGCGCTGCTTTACCAGGGATGGTCTTCATCTGTCGCCCCATGCCTTTTGGTTTTTGGCGACGTACATGCTTCTGTGATAGTGACTTGTTTAGGCAATGTTATAAGAACAAACTTCCTGATGTGAAAATATCCTCAAAAGACAAATTCAGGGTTATGCTGCTTAATGCTAGGAGTCTAAATCAGAAACTACACTCAGTGGAGGCACTTCTTACTTGAAAAACGGTTGATGTTTGTCTAGCCACAGAGACATGGTTTAGGGTCACATAGAGTACTCCAGCCATGAAAGGCTATAATGCCTTCCACACATTCAGGCTGCAAAAGGAATATGAAATAACCAAAGGAGGAGGTGTATCCTTCTTCATAAAAAACAAGTGCACCTCACGAGTGGCTCAGCAGTAAGACTCTCTAGAGTTACTACAAGTACAGCTAACTGTAGGAGAAACTCCCCTCCACATTCTTGTTAGCTACAGGTTCACCAACATGAACCATGAAAGCCAAGTAGTGCGTTCATGGACCTACTTGAGTCAGTGCAATATACAGTGAAAAATTCTACTTAAGTTTTGCAGAGATCAACAGATGTCTTTATCTGATCAATCCAAGGCACCTGCTGATCTCTGCAAAACTTAAGTCAAATTTTTCACTAAATATTGAACTTTTGAACTGCATTTTTACCATATAGCTGCTTATTTGAACTGTTTTTTTTTTTTTAATTGTTGCACTTTGTTTGCTGTAGCATAGACTAGATTCAGACCTGCTGAAGCTTGTTCTGTTTTTATAACTTGAACACTAAACCAGGCTATCTTTTGTTGGAGAGGGTTCCCCTGCAAAGCCTCTTATGTGCTGCCAACCAGATCCTCACCAGCCTCCAACATGGTTGCGGCAGAGAAATCCAACAACACAGCTGGGCAAGCCTCTGGGTTTGTAAATCAGTCTCGCTAGAAGTAACTATATCACAAGAGCCCCCCCCCCCCCTTAGCAACAACTAGACTAAAAAACTTCTCCAAGCAGTGTGCAGTTAGAACTCATCTGATTGAAGATTGCTGGAATAGGGCTCAGTTTTGAACTTTTTTATTGGTTAATTTGTTTAAATCAGCTTGTTCTCATTTGTTGTATAAGCACTGTTTGTGTGGGTTTGCGCTTGTTTGCCCATCATGCATTGCCGAGCAGCTGTGGGTACCATTGGTGGTTATAGACACAAACACTTCTGCCTGCAAATTTTCCCTTAGTACCATGCTGGTGCTCCATCAGTGAGTTCTAGCAATTGTCCTCACTGACAGGTGATATATTCAGTGAAACTCATGTGGTACCAACACAGATCCTACCCACTAGACCCTCATATTTTTTGTCCACTTCTCCTGTCCTCTGTTTTACATGGTCCTTCCTCTCCTCTCCCTGTTTTTTGACCAAATCAACTTAACTAGCATTATGGACAGACATTTTCTACAGTTTCTCCAGCCAGCCTGGTCGACATGGGCATCCTGAGGCAATGTAGCGAATTGCTTCATGTACACTGACAACCCACTTCTTCTAGTCCACACAAATTCATTACGTGAGAGAAACATCTATATCAAGAAGCTAGAATCCAGGTTTTATCACTCACCAGTCAGTTCATCTGATACTAAGTAGGTTGTCAGCCTGCACACCTCACCTCCTGCACCTACCAAACCAATAACACATAAACTTACATATGTGGAGGTCCTTACCAGTAGCTTACCTAAACATCAGAGACCTAACAAATACAAATACAAGCATGATTCACATAATACATCCTCTACAGAACATAGTAACATATAATATATCGCACACCAGTGTCTCACCAGTCAAGCCCCTAAGGCATAACACATAGACAAACATCACAGTCATAGGCGACTCAATTGTGAGACACACAGATGTCCCTCTCACCAGGTTGGAAAAGGAAAAAGTCAGTCAGCTGTCTGTCAGGTGCCAAGATCCACCACATCACACAAGCACTCAAGTCTCTCAACAACAGCCACTGTTATGACTCCGACATATAGAGAAAACTTGCAAAACCAGTCACCACAATACAAGTAGCTGTAATTTTAAAATTAAATACTTGTCCATTTTCATGTTGAGTAATGGTGTTATTACACTGACTATCTGTGAGGCTTGACCTATCTTCCAAAAAAGTTGGTATAATGATGTCTTGTGCTTCCATTACATCAGATTTTATTATTTAAAATTAAGTTCGTGTTTTGCAGCTGGTTTTACTTGTGCTATGACTCCGACATATCTCACTAGACTATATGAAGAGTGACATGACTGAGCTCTCTGATTATGTGTCTCAGGTGGGTATGCCCCTAGCCTTAAGCAGAATTTTACCTTTACCTAGGATGATACCTCAATACAAAAAAAAATAATTGACTTCAACAATTGACTTAGTTTCTGGTGTCATTCAAAGGGGATCCAGTATCTATCAGTCTGGGATGACATGGTTGACAGACCTCAGTGATTTGCCAGAGATGGTCTCCATCTGTCACCCTTGGGATTTCAGTTATTGGCCAAGGCTCTTGCCACTCCCCTAGTGGCTTTTTTAGGGCAACCTCACAAGAACAAAATTCCCAGTGCAAGAATATCCTCTAAAAACAACCTCAAGGTTATGCTGCTAAACACTAGGAGTCTAAACCAGAAACTGCATTCACTGGAAGCAGTCCTCCCTTGGAAGATGCTGACATTTGTGCAGTCACTAAGACCTGGTTTAAGGCTGCATAGGGCACCCCAGCCATACCAGCTTACATTTCCTTCCTCACGTTCAGACCACAAACTGAAAGTGTGAGAACTAAAGGAAGTGGTATATCAATATTCATTAAAGATAAATACACCTCTAGACTGGTTAAACAGCACAATTCCCTTGAATTACTTCAGGTGAAATTCACTGTAAGTAAGACCCCTCTTCAGGTCATTGCCAGCTATAGGATCCCCTCCATGAATCAGGGCATCCACTCAGCCTACTTGGATATACTTGAGTCAATCAAGATACAACCAAACACCCTGGCTTTGAGTGACTTTAATTACCCATCCATTGACTGAGTAAATTATACGTGTTCTAACTCACTTCTCCAAAGGTTCCTGGACTTTGTTAACTCCAGTGCCCTGGACCAGCTGTTTGACACACCCAAAAGGGACTCAAACATCCTAGATTTGGTGCTTACCAACATGGGAGACCACTGCACCACCCCCAGTGTGTGGCCATACCTGTTGAGATCTGACCACAAATCAGTCTTGCTAGAAGTAAATAAAAAAACAGACCCCCCCTCCTTAGCAACAACTAGACTAAAAAACTTTTGTAAGGCCAATTACAACCTCTTACATGACAGCATAAATAGCTTCATAGCCCTTCCCCCCATTGATGGAACAGACACCAATGCTGAGTTATACACCAATGATTTATATGAGCACCTATACAGTTGTATTGACTCTGCCATACCTGATAGAACCAAAACAAGATCTTCAAGGAAAAGCAAACCTGCCTGGTACACAACTGCCATTAATAGGCTATACAATAGGAGAAAGAAATTGCTGTCTAAGAGTAGGAAGGAATGGCCTCAAAACTGGAAACACTCCCTCCTCAACTTAAGCAAGCAAATAAGACTCCTGGTCAAGTCCTCCAAAGCTAACTACAAATCCAAATTAGCTTCCCTAACTAAGGATAACCACAAGGCATTCTTTAGTTACATCTGTAACCTCAAAGGTAAGGCCCAGATTTGTGCTGAACTCATACTTAATGGTACTACATATACAGAATCTGTGGATATAGTAAACCTGCTGGCTGACAGATTTAATAAAAACTTCAGTCCCCTGTCCACGCCACATATACCCCAAAGCATCTCTAATACCTGTCCTCACCTACAGAAAGTCTTAAATACCCTCTCCAAGGGCAAACATATAGCCTCCATAGGACCAGACAACATCCTTGGCTGTGTTTTACATCACCAGTGGGCATGCTTTTCAATCACAGCCTAAGCACTGGTTTCGTCGCAGCAGAATTGAAAACAGCTATCATCATCCCTGTGCACAAAGGGGGTGCATCCACAGACCCTGGGAACTATGGACCCATTAGCCTGACCAGCCTTATCTGCAAGGCCATGAAATGAATCATCATGAACCTTATTAACAAAGATATAAAAAATCTCCAAATGCTCAACCCCACCCACTTTGGCTTTGTCAAAGGAAGATCATGCCTGTTAAACTTGGTGGACTTCTTCGAGACAGTCACCAAAGCCCTGAAAATCTGTGCATATGGCCTACCTAGACTTAGCCAAGGCCTTTGACACAATCTCCCACTCAGGTATCATTGATAAACTCACCCAAATGGATATCGAGCCATATATTGTCAGGTGGGTTGCAAAATGTCTCACTGATAGAACTCATATGGTCAAAATGGGGGGGGGGGGGCTCCACCTCCTCCAGCAGATCCGTAACCAGTGGTGTTCCACAGGGATCAGTTCTGGGACCCCCTACTGTTTGGAATCTATTTCTCCAAAGTACTGGCTAAAACTAAAGGACTGTGGCTGACAAAGTTTGCTGATGACTACAAAATGGGAGCAATCACTGAAACCCCTAGTGATGTCAACATCCTGCAAGAAGGTCTTACACAGACTAACAACTGTTGTCAAAGTCATGGCCTTAAATTTAATGCAAAAAAATGCATTATCATCCCCTTCAGCATAGAAGATGTTCCTGCAAACTACCACATCAATAGCAATACACCAAGCACACAGTCAGTGGTGAGGGATCTGGGCACACAGGTCAACAGCAACCTTAACTTCATTCACCATGTCTTCACAGTGATAAGAAGGGAATTTTATATTGTTCATCTCATTAGTAAGGGCATTGCCTCCATAAAAAAGAGGTCATAACCCCCTGTACTCTTCCCTCATCAGGCCAATAATAGAGTACAATGCTCGCTTTGGCACATCCCTTTCCAAAAACCTGCAGCAATTGGAGAGACCATAAAGGTTCTTTACAAAGAAAATTAGGGGTGTTCAAGATCTGTCTAATGCAGACAGACTGAAATCATTGTCGCTTTACTCTGTGTCATACAAACTGTTCAGAGGTGACCTGTGCCTTGCATATATAGCAATCTTTGACCCAGCTTTAATGGAAATGCTGCACATTCACAAGTAAAATGGCACATGGGTCACTTGCGCAAAGAACCTTAACCTGGTATGTGACATTAACAGAATTTGCTGGAGAGACAGATTTGTCTCACAGAGGTTGCCCTACCTTTGGAACAAGCTTCCTATTTATGTTAAACAAAGCTGCTCATTGGCCCTATTTAAGCATAACTTGGATGACTGGATGAGCAACCAGAAATTCACCCTGAGGGTTCCACCTGTGTCCCTATTGGACAGGGACAATAGGTGCTGATTTTAGTGTCTGATTGAAACAGACACCCTTGGGAATACAGGTTGAACTTAGCTAGGCTTGTAAGGGCCCTAAAGCCATTTGCCTAGTAACATCCTATGATCTTATGATTCTATAATCATAATACAGCCAAACACCCTAGGCATGGGTCACTGTGACTATCTCTCCATTGATAGGGATACATATATGAGCTCAAACACTCTCGCCCTAAGGTTTCTGCACTTTGTAAACATGAATGCTTTACAACAGTTAGTCTGCACCCCCACAAGGGCCTTGAATGTCCTTGATCTAGTATTCACCAGCATGGGAGATCCCTGCACCACCCCATGTGTGAGACCCTCTCTGGTAAGGTCTGGCCATAAATCAGTCACATTCCATGTAACAATCGTACCTGACCCCCCCCTCGATCCAAAAGATGAAAAAAATCTCTGCAAAGCAAATATAGCCTCCTAAGCAATGTCATATATTGTTTCAAACCCACTGCCACCACTGACAGTAAAGACTTCTATATGAAGGTGTACACAAATGGACTGTATAAACACCTTTACAAGTGTATAGCCTTAGTTGTATCAGAATGGATCAAAACTTGCTCATGAAAAAAAAATGCCATGGTGGACTTCTAGCATAAGTAGATTATACAACAATATAAATAAACTAATGTTCAGACATAAGAGGTAACAGTCTCAGCAGAAGAACACCCTCCATAGCTTGAACTAGCATAATAGACATCTTGTAAAGTCCTCTAAAGTTAATTACAAAACTCAATTAGCATCCATAGCTTAGGATAATCACAGGGCATTTTTTAGCTATGTCTGTAATGTAAAATGAAAGTTCTAGCATTGCACCAAATTCAGAGTGAACTGTGCCACTCATAATAAACTTGAGGACATAGCCAACCTGTTAACACACAGGTTTGGCAACAATTTCACACCCCTGTCTCCACCGATCATACCCTGCAGCATACTTGTCAACAGTTCTCTACCTATTATCTCCAAATAACCAGTCCTAATGCACTCATCAATGCCAAAAACACAGCCTCTATGGGACTGAATAACATCCCAGGCTGTTTACTAAACAGTTTAAAGAAAGCGTTAGCAGAACAACTGGGTACTCTCTTTAACCACAGTCTAAGTACTGTTTTTTTTCTGGAAGAGGGGAAAGCAACAACTGTAATATTCTTACACAAAAGATGTCCCTCAACTGATCCAGGAAACTGTACACCCATAAGCCTGACTAGACTTGTTTGTAAGGTCATGGAGAGAATCATCTTGGACCTTATTAACAAGGACATTGGTGACCTTCAAACTCTTTATCCGACCCACTTTGCCTTCATCAAGGGCAGATCACGCCTGTTAAACCTAGTGAAATTCTTTGATAATGTCACCAAAGCCCTGGATTAAGGCAAATCATTACATAATGCCTATCTTAACTTGTCCAAGTGCTTTGACACAATACCCTACTGAGGCATCATTGCAGAACTCACCCACCTGGGGATTAACACATATGTTATTAGATGGGTAGCCAACTGCCTCACCGACAGAATTCATACAGTCATAGGTGGGGATTCCACCTCTACCAAAAGTACTGTTACCAGGGGTGTGCCACAAGGGTCTGCACTGGGCCCCCCTACTGTTTGAAATGTATTCCTCAGAAAATCTAAGGAATAAAAATGGTCTGTGGCTCCACAAGTTCACTGATGACTACAAACTGGGTGCAATCACTGAATCCCAAAGCAATATCAACATACTACAAGATGCGCTTACATACATAAATGATTGCTGCCAAACCCACAGACTTGAAGTTAACCCAAATAAATGCACTATTATCCCTTTTGGCAAAAGAGAAGTCAGTGCAAATTACACTATTAATAATACCCCTTCTATGTTCTAACCCAATGGTGAGAGATTTGGGAATACAGGTTGATGGCAACCTCACCTTTAATCATCATGTGTCCACAGTGGTAATGAACACCTTTTACATTGCACACCTCATAAGTGAGAGCATAGCATCCAAAACTAAGGATGTTATCACTCCACTGTACGAGTCCCTCATCATGCCAGTAGAAGAATACAATGGTCTCTTTTGTATGTACATCTCCAGACACCTGTAGCAGCTGGAGATACTTCAGAGGTTTCTCACTAAGAAAATCCAGGGCCTCCAAAACATGACCTACATGGAAAGACTGAAAGCCCTGTCATTGTACTTTGTATCCTACAGGATACTGAGAGGCAACTTGTGGCTGGCCTACAGAGCAGTCTTCATACTACACCTCCCCAAATCACATGGGACAAGACTCACTCACTCTAAGGACCTTAACCTAGCCTGTGACATCAGCAGGACATGCTGGAGAGACAGATATGTCTCCCAAACATTGCCATTCCTATGGATCAAACTCCCAATGCATGTGAAACTAAGCTTCTCAATGACCCTATTTAAGGGTAACTGGGACAATTGCATGGGAAATCATACATTTACCCTGGGGTTTCACCTATTTCACTCTTAGACATGGTCAACCAGTGCTAATCATAAATTCACAAATATGGACTACGTATCTTGGTCTATAACGGAACAATGGTACAACTTGGGTAGGCTTGACAAGGCCCTAGAGCCATTAGCCTAGTAACCTCCTATGAATCTATGAACATAGGGACATTATGGTAGTAGCCTCGTATAAATCTATGAACCTATGCAGGCCTGCCAACATCTTATCACACACATGGGCTGCTGATGTAATTTACTAAAAGTTCAGCTTCAGTCTTGCAAAAGTCTGACTTGTGCCATGGCACTTGCATTAATTCATTCACTCCAATGGGGTTCAAGAAGTTTGCATAGTAACTTCCAATGGGTGGAGCCTAAGCCTTATGACAGAATCAAATTATGTCCTCACATTTCAAACAAATGTTCATATCTCTGGAACCATATGGGGTTATAGAAGAAGTATAAATGGCAAACTCTTCAGTACAAACTATTTTTATAGTGGTAGTGTTCTTTAAGTTCTAGGCCTTAAACTGAATTTTATAAGTCACAGTAAACAGAGTTACTATTACATTTGCAATATTTTGTAAACAATTTATAATAGCTCAGCAACCACTCAAGTTACACACATACTATCAGCAGCATTTTATTCATCTAGCTGAGAGCTTTCATATGAGGCTAAGGAGTTCTGTCTGTACTTGGTTGTTAAGATATTTAGAAAAATGTGAAAATTATATCTATGTAAATTAATATCATATAAACAACAGTTAATATCTATTTACCTCCACTAGACAGATGTTAAGTATTAATGCAGTTGAGTTTGCCATTGTGTAAGCTTTAAAATGAAATATTTTAAAACCTTGTACGTACCATGGTTTTGGAATTATCGATGCAAATATGAACTAGCAATATTTGATGCCTACAGGAGTCAGTAGAAGTAAACTGCAGATGCACCTGGAGGCATCACCTGGATATAATCAGTTAAGTACTGTATTCTGTAGTCTGTGTACTTAGATAGGTAGGGGTTCTATTCTCACTGCAGTCAACTGTATATGTGCTCTTGTTTAACATTGCAGAGTAGCCTTTTACCACAGCATGTAGAGCACTGTTATTACCATATTGTCAATGGACACTGCTGATGTCATCAGCTATATCAGATATCTGCATATGCAGTCATCCCACCAGGGCATGGTCAGACACTGGCCTGGAGGCCAGACAGGCATCATTTCATCCTATACCAGACAGATGACAGTGATATGGCTTTTAATCTATCCACATACATCATGGCATGATTTGTAGGCCCTGTGTTATCTTCCTAATAAATCCCTGTGGTCTCTCCAGCTGCTGCATGTGGTCTGTAGAGGTACATGCAAAAGAGAGCATTATACTGTATTACTGTTTTGATGAAGTTTCACCCGTGGTAGTGGTGCTGCGGTAGCATTGTCGCCTCACAGCAAGGCATTGTCACATTCGATTCTCAGCTAGAGCATCTTCTGCATGGAGACATGCATGAATGGGCGTGCCTTCGTTGAAGGTTGTGCATCAGGGCTGGTAACTCGGCATGTAAAAATCCACTACCAAACATTAGCGGACCGGAGTTCTGCTGTGGCGACCCATAACAGGGATAAGTCGAAAGAAACAACAACTGTTTTGATGAAGTTTGTCTACATTGCTGTCATACAAGCCTAAGATCTGTGTATGACGGCGTGACTTATGACATGCACCATACATTTGTCCTGGAAGATCATTAAAGAGAGAAGTTAGAAAGTAATGATACACATTGCAGTGTCTGACATCAACACCCTTACAAGAGCATTCACTATAACATTGTGAAAGTCTGATGCTATCAACTGTCTAATTTTCAACGGCCAATATAAGTCAAAGGTACAATGACAAGGGCAACAAAACAAATGCAGATATACTAAGCACTAAGTTAGCTATGGACCCTGAGCATCAGACTTTGCTTTTGTATCCCTGACTCCAGAAGATAGAAAACAGGGATATGGCACAGTTATCATCACTTATACAGGGTGTTGTGGGGGGGAGTCAGGAAGTCTAGGCTGACACAGAAGGTCAGTGAGTATGTGTGGCTAGGAAGGAGTAGAAGGCAGACACTGGAATAAAACAACAAATGGCCAGTGAGACAAACTGAGTAAGTGTTCTGTCTGTGTCTGTAGGTGTCCTCCAGTTGAAACTGGTGTGTGAGTGTCAGCATGAACACAGCCAAGCTCTGTGCTAGCTCAGACAGGTGTGACACGTGCATGATAGAGTTGGCAGTTCATCATTGTCATCCCCAACAATGACAACTGACTCTGCCAGGAGTTGCACTGGCACATACATGCCCATGGTCAGATGCAGTGCTGCTACCTGAACTTGAATAATGCTGGATGAGCTCCTTACAAGGGGATACCCAGGACCATGACCCCATGGCCTGCCATGTCTGGGTGTGGACAGCAGACTCACTGACAGAGCAGTAGAAGTACTGCCACTATGGAAGCATGATCGGTCACTACCATGTTAGATGACAGCAGATAATGTGGCTGACCTATGCCCATGAGGATGCCGTTCCCCTCCCAGCAGATATTCCATCACAGACGCTGCTTGTTCCATGGCAGTCACCCCTCAGTTCATTACAGCCACCCTTTGTTCCAAAGTGTCATTCATCTGATCCAGTGAATCGACAACACAGTGGAGGTAGTCACGCATGTCAGACTGTGCCACATCCAGAACCCTGAGCATTTGTCTGGAACACCTATGGGAATGTGCCTGTGTCTCCAAGATGGCCCTAAACATACATTGAGTGACATGAGAGGTGAAACCTGCACCAGGTGGAGGAGGGACAGCAAGCCCTCTTCAAGCACCCCTATCAATTCTCCTGTATGGCACCTCACCCACACTTTGGCTACAGACAGACTAAACAGGCAATGAAGCTGCAGTAACCACACTTCCCTGATCAATGTCCTCACCCTCCACCTGTCCAATATCTGTGACCTCAGTGGATTGAGTTGGTGTAGGCCTTTTGGCTGTGTTCGATAGAAATGCAGGGGATGGCTGTATGTCAACCTCTGTGTCAGATTCAAACTCTGCATCCCCTGACTGTGCCTCAGGTTGGCCACCATCATCATCAGAGTCTGTGGATCAACTGACATCGGGTGGCACAGGGCCCACACTCCCACTCTCATGATCACCTGTGATAAAAAGCATGAAACACAGGATACATTAATACCTGCACTACTATAGTGCAATATATGCTAACAAACTAACAGTGCTGCTACCATTACAGAAAGTACAGCAATACACACAACAGGTGTCAAATCAAAATCACAAACTGCAATATTTATTTAAATTGCTAAGCACTACTGAGATAAAAATGTTTGGCTTTCCAACCACAGAAGACATACTGCACTGTACTCCAGATGGTCCTGGAAGAAGTTAAGCAAGAGCTAACGGCAACCTCATCACAATTAACAGTAACATAAGGAGAAATACATTTACCCCTGTATATTAGCATTAACGGTACTTTTTTAAGAAGAATGTGTCTGACAACTCCCAAGTAAGCTTATAAATGTAGCAATCTTCAACCCTCCCTCCCCCCAAAAAAAAGTCATGTTATCATAGGATCATAAGAGATTACTAGGCTATCGACCCAGAAGTAATTTTAAGCCTAGGCATTTCAACCTAATGTAATACTGCAGAAGTACTAGTCAGTACCCAAGACTACATTAAGTGATAACTGCCCATGTCCAGGAAGGTTATGGGTGATAGTCCCAGGTAAGAATTTATGGTGTCCCATCCACTCATCCAGATTCCTCTTCAACAGTGTCATAGAGGTCCTCTGTTTCACATGAATTGGTAGCCTGCTGGGAGATAAAATTTTCACTCCAGCATGTCCTATTTAAGTTGCAGGCCATATTTAAGTCCATGGAATGGGTAGCCCTAGAACTATTTGATTTATGGATATACAGTAAGTTCATTATGTTTGGGTCTTAGGTTGCTTTGTAGGCCAGGCATAAGTCTCCCCAAGAAGTCTATACAATATGGAGTATAGTGACAGGGAGTTTAGTCAGTCCATGTAAGGCACAAGCTGAAGACCCTTGACCTTCTTTGTTAGAAACCTCTGAGGTCTCTCTAATTGCTGTAGGTGCTTAGTATGGTACATACCGATTGGGGCGTTATACCCAATTATGGATTGGATAAGTGCTGAGTATAGAGGAGTTATAATTTCTTTTGCTCTTGAGGCAATGCCTTTACTAATCAATTGAGCTATGTGGAAAGTTTTCATTACAATGGTAGACACTTGGTGGTCGAAGTTAAGGTCACAGTCAAACTGTGATCCCAGGTCCCTTACCACTTCTTGGGTACTTAGGGCATTGCTATTGATTTGATAGTGTGAAGAGACATTGTTTGTGCCAAAGGGAATGATGCTGAATTTCTTTGCATTCAGTTTGAGACCATGACTAATACACCATTCGGTGGTCTGTGTGAGACCCTCCTGGAGTATACTGACATAATTTGGGGATTCAATGATTGAACCTAGTTTGCAGTTGCCTGCATGTGTGTGTACTGCACATGGGTGAACAGCAATTGTCTGAAAGGCCATTTGCAAAGTTTGCAAACACCAAACGGAAAAAGGTTTGAATGTGCAATGAGCGAATGCACAGTGACATTCGCTCATTGCACATTCGACATTGTGGGGCAGATTGCACTTTAGTTTTGACCTGAACTTCTGAGAAGTATATACCAAACAGTAGGGTCCCCAGCACTGACCCCTGTGGCACCTCATTAGTAACAGGTCTGCTGCTTGATGTGGTCACCCACTTTGATAGTGTGTGTCTCATTTGTGAACCAGTTGGTAACCCATCTTACAACAAAGGGGTTTACATTCAGTTTGCTAAGTTTATCAGTAACACCTGAATGTGGGATTGTGTTGAAAGCCTTTGCCAAATCAAGGTATGCTGTGTGCACAGATTTGTCCTAATCAATGGCCTTGGTCACACATTCAAAGAAATCTACCAAATTTAGCAGGCAGGATCTGCCCTTCACGAAGCCGAATTGGGTAAGATCCATGGTTTGGTGGTCACCTATGTCTTTATTTCTGAGGTCCATAATGATACATTCCATGGCCTTACAGATGTGGCTGGTCAGACGTATGGGACTGTAATTCTCCAGGTCTGTTGTTAGGCCACCTTTGTGGAGGGGAATAACTGTAGCTGTTCTCCATTCTGCAGGTACAAAGGCTGTGGTTAGCCTATGATTGAAAAGGGTACTTAGTGGTAATGCTAGTTCATGTTTTAGCCTGTTTAGAAGACAGCCTCGGATGTCATCTAGTCCCATAGAAGCCATGTTCTTTGCCTTCAAAAGGGCTCTGAGGACCTGCTCTTCAGATATGTAAGGTGTGGGGGTTGGAGGAGGGTTTGTTGTAAGTTAGGAGGGGATAAAGGAGTGAACTTTTTGCCAAACCTATCCACTAGCAAGTTTGTTATCTCTGTGGGGTCAGTGAGTGTGATACTGTTGACCACCAGTTTTGCCCATGCTTGGGTCCTGCCCTTTAGGTTATGTACATAGCTGTAAAAGGCCTTATAGGTACCCTTGGCAGTATTTGCAAGGTTTCTCTCAAAGGAGCCCTTGGAGGATTTGACAAGTTGTCTTATTTGCCTGTTAAGTCTGAGGAAGGTGCTTTTCCATTTTTGGGTCCTTGTCTTTGTTTTCTTGGACAGCAGCTTTTTGCATTTATTGTAGTTTTTTGATGCTGGAAGTCCAACATGGCAGCGTGATTTTACTTGAGGTTCTGGCTTTGGTTCTATCTGATACAGCCAAGTGTATACACTATGCAAGTGATTGTACAGGGCTACAGGGCTTTAGTGTAAGCTACGGCATAGTTCCCACTTTCGGCTTGGGGTGGGGCTTGGAATGCATTCATACTTTCACCTAGGAAGGTATAATTTGCCTTGGTGATGTGCTTTAGTCTGATTTCACCCTTTCGAGTTCTGTTGTTAGTGTCAGTTCGAAGGTGATGGATTTCTGGTCAGATTTATCTAATGAGGGTCCAATAGTTGCAGCAGTGCACCTGTTTGCCATGTTGGTGAGGAACATATCTAGAATGTTTATTCCTCTTGTCAGTAGAATTCACTTATTCATTTCAATTGTTTTACTACACAACATTATTCAATTGTTGAGATATCAAAGCTTACCTGGAAGCTCCTCCTGGGACATGCTTGCTGTCTCAGAAGATGTTGTGCCCACATCAAGACATGCTGTACTGCATCTCCTGAGAGCTGTCTGGATCTCTCAGATTGGCCAGGAACTCTTCATTGGGGGTTAGTGGTGGTTCTCTAGCAAAGCCTACACTGTTAACCATTTGGTCATGGAATACTGCAGCTGCTAGCCTCCTTGCAGATGTTATCATGTCAGTGACCCTGTAGCCCATCCAGTTGTATGTTCTGCCGTGGCCACCCACGGCAGTGACATCATGAACTATTTGCTGCCATATTCACATCCTACAGGCCATATCTCCCCATCCCATTTCCAGGCAAAAAGCAACATATTGCCAAAACCCATCAACTATAACTTGATTTTCAGTATCATTGAAGGGGTGGGATCTCCCTAGATTGACACACCTGAGTGACATACTTGTAGCTGTTGTAAAAGACAACACAAATATGATACACATAATTATTACATAACTACAAAATACTTATGTGTATTATATTTGTGTTGTCTTTTACAACAGCTACAAGTATTACATAACTACAAAATAAACTGTGGTGGCGGTGCTGCGGTAGCGTTGCCACCTCACAGTATGACATTGTCCTGTTCGATTCTCAGCTAGAGCATCTTCTGTGCGGAGACATGCATGAATGGGCGTACCTTTGTTGAAGGTTGTGCTTCAGAGCTGGCAAAAATCTACTGCCAATCATTAGCGGACCGGAGTTCCGCTGTGGCGACCCCTAACCGGGAATAGCCGAAAGACACAGATTACATAACTACAAAATAACTGTTTTCAGATAAAACAGAACAGGTAGCCAGTCAGTATTACTCACTGGAGAAATATAAAATAGCCCAGAGATGTGAAATACTAACAAAAGGCATGATACTAAGCAAGGAGAGTAACAAAAGAAACATATCCTTGTTTGTGCCAGAACAGTAAAGTCACCCTTGCTCCCCCCCAAAAGAACAGCCCATGGTTGTTTGTGTCATAACAGTAACACATCCTTGCCCCTCCATTTTGCTAGCAACATGCCTTTAAAATGCTAAAAATGCTATCAAAGGACCTGTCCCTGACACATTTGTATATATTTGCCACACATAATTCCATTTTCATGTATTGTCAATCATGTGTACCTCTGAAATGGTTTGACAGACAGTCCCATGCCATCAGTACACTTCTAAGTAATGCATACAGATAAAAGTGTAAAAGCCTGTGCTTCACACCATTCATAAATCCATTCCAGCACATGCAGTATGTAGGTGACAAAAGGGGATTAGATCTGCTGAGGTTCAGTACTACTCTGTACAGATATATCCTGAAGAAAAAGCATTTTTGCAGTCTTCCAAACACATATAACTCTCCTCACCATCATTTTGGCTAGCTACACATTTGCCTTTTTATAATGGTGTAGATTATTAATGGATTGCATCTGTCCTTGCCTGTGTTTCAAAGATGCAAATTGCAACATAAGCAGCTGAACTGCATGCTAATCAACCCAATCCAACATGGTGGAGCTATTTAACAAGCTATAAAGCATCTATGTAGACTCCATGCTGGTTTTTCCTGCAGATGTCAAAACTTTTTATAGTTCAGACATGGAAAGTCTACACAGACAAAATGCTATAGCCTGCTGCTGCTTTAATCCATTTGTATGTGTAAGAGGCTGAAGCCAATGCTATTGCTGCTGCCAATAGGCGTAGGCCAAGAAGGAGAAGAGTTTTCAAGTTTAACTTATCACAATCTACATGACATGGAGATTGTGGAGTGCTACAGGGTGAACAGGGACATAGTACATGAACTCTGCAACATCTGACACCCTCAACTCAGACCCAGAGCCAAACAAGGGGAACCCATTCCAGTGGAGACAAAGCTATGTGTAGCCGTTAGAATATTAGCTACAGATACCTTTCAGAAACCAACAGGGGACATCCTGGCATTGTCACCGGCATCAGCATCCGGGATCCTCCCCCAATTCCTGGATGCCATACTCCACCATGTCAAGTGAGCACATGTATTTTACCCATAGTTCTGAGGAGAGGGCCAGAAAAATGCAACAGTTGTAGCTGGTAGCACACTACCCTGCAGTACTGGGTGCCATAGATTGCACTCATGTAGAAATGAAGGCACTACCTGTTGAACAGGGTAGGCTCTACATTAACAGAAAGGGATACTACTCTATCAATTTCCAAGCCATGTGTAATGCCAAGGCAATCACCTTGAATGTGTATGCTGACAACCCTTGCAGTTACCATGACTCACATATCTGGCATACCTCTCAACTGTACCAGATGTTTGCTAGGGGGGGATATCCCACATGGTCATCTACTGGGGGATGCAGGCTATGCACTAGAACCATGGCTGATGACACACATCAGAAATGTACATACACCCATGACAGAATACCATAATGATGCACACATTCAAACCAGAAATGTCATAGGGCTGCTGAGGTCACAATTCCAGTGCCTAGATACATCTGGGGGAGCCCTGCAGTACAATCCATGGACATGTACAGAAATCTTCACAGGATGTGCCATGCTACACAGCATAATTCTGAGGAAACAGCTGCAGCAGCATCAGCAAGGGGAAAGGGCACACATTCCACCACCAATGCCCTGGTTACTACAGCCACAGGCAGATGAGGAGTCAGAGGGGGGGAACCACCAGCTGCTGTGCATGTAGGCAGACATAAGTGTGCTCAGTATGTCCTTGCACTGGCTAAGAGACAACCCATAGCACACTCACCACCAAGGGGCAAAAAAACCTTCCTCCTACTTACATACATATAGTAACAATGCAAGGCAACTCACACAACCTTTACCTCCCCATGTATTGTCTGTGCACTGCTTGCATCAGACACAGTCAGCCCTGGACTAACACTGTGGCAACTGCTGCATTTACAAGCTATGTCCTGAACCTGGATTGTATTGTTTAATAACATTATGGCATATCCTTGTATTTCATCAGTTGTTACAGTAAGCAAGTAAAAGATGGGAGATTTGTGCAAACATTACTGTCACATGTGACAGCAGAGACTTATTAGACTTATATGTGTTCATTAGTAAGTAGAAGGCCTCAGGTATCAAAAATTTACACAGTCATACTTCTCAAAAGTACTGATGATCACTGCATGCCCTCAGTTTAGCACCATACATTTGTGATAGTAAATCATTAAAGACAGATATTAGAAATTAATAATACACATTGTAGTTTATGACTTCACAGCTCTCACATGATCAAACAACAGACAGGATGCAAAACAAGGAGAGTAACAAGAGCAACATATCCTTGTTTGTGCCATAACAGCAACTCACCTTTGCTTGCACCAAATAAACAGTCTATGCTTGTATGTGCCATCCTACCTGGCCATCAGTTGTTGGCAAATGCATATCATATAATTGCCAGTTAATATCCTCACACATTTTAAGGCCAATGATATAGCAACACTTACAGACTGCATGTCTCAGAGTACTGGGCATATAACTGATGAATGATCAGGAAACACAGAAAGTAAGACAGAGCTGTAAATATGCAAGCAATAATCATAAGAGGTTGTCTGATCACTAAGTGCACTTACATCAAAATATAATAATGCATGTTTCAAAATAACAGTTCTATGGTTTGATATCACTGTATATTCTGTTGTATCTGGCTGTGTGAAGAATGATGTCAGTTCTTTGGCGCAAAGCTGTTTGTGTGACAAAGAGGGATAAGGCACCCATCCTGTTTTCTGAAGGTGAATTGGAGTGAGAGTTGAAATGCAGACCCGTGTAGACATATCTCATGTGTACTAGCATTTTCTACTGTGTATATGTCATAGATTGCTTTTCCTACAAACCTAACAGAGAAAACACAATTTGCTGACAAATGAAGAGGAGGTTGGGTGTTAATGAACCAATAGACTATTGTGCACTGCTTACTTACATTTCCAAACCTGATAGACCTAAATATAACACTTTGGAACTCTAACCTGACACACCCACCTGCTGTAAACAATCACAGTTGCCATCCCAACAGCACAAACACTGAATGGGGTTCTTACATGATGTGAACATCCCTAAACAGATCCAACTTTTTGGGATTCAAATATTCTAATGAGTTCAGACCTCATTTGCATCTTCACCATGTTGACAGCCCAGAAAAGGCAACCATGTAGCTAGGGAAACTGAAGGAGAGCTGAATGTTGAACATGGAACAGATATTACATTTGCTGCAAACCTTTTGTTCTATCAATCTTCTAAGTTTGTAAGAGCAATATTTAAAAGCTGTCTCTATTTCTGCCCCTTTTTCCACCCTTTATTTATTGCTTTGTCCAGATGTCTTGCCCTAACAGGTTGAAAGGTATACTTGTAGTGCAGTTTTGTGCATACCTCTCAACTGTCCAGATAGATATTTGCCTCATATTTTTGGTTTGTTCCTCATAAAATTTGCGATTTTCTGATAATTCATTGGAATGATCTGATGATCAAAGTCAATAAATAATGACATACATTTGAGTTTCAGACTTCAAATCCTTCGGAAAATACATGTTAACACATACCCTTTTCTAGCAAATTTCTAAGTTTATATGAGAAATATTTACAATTTGTACCAATTGTTGTGCCCTTTACCCCCCATTTTGTCAGGCTTTGTCCAGGAGTTATAGCACTAAGAAGTTTAGAGGCATAGTTCTGAGGCTGTAATTGAAATGTTTTCGAATACAGATGGAACAGCAGCACTGAGCCTACATGATTGCTTCCTAATGTGTTGAATCACTTCAGCCTCTTTCTCTGCTTCATTTGCATGTGAATCGGCTGCTTATGTAGCCAGTTAGCATGCTAGAATGTTTACACTGCTCTACACGGTGCTTACTGAATTTAAATTTTCCAGTGTTCATGTCCGCATCACAGCAACATGTTAGCTTTATTAACCCCCCCAGAAATTCTCTCATTTATTTTTATAAGGCATATTTCCCTTTACTGACAACTTACTAATTTGCAACCACCATAAGAAATCCTGACATTCAATATTTTTCTTACACCTTTGACTTCTTTGCTTTTTAGCTTTTATTGTTTCTTCCATTATATGTTCCCATGGATTCAAACAGTAATTTTACAACATTACATTTTTATACCATGTTTTCCTATTTTCTGCTATTCCTTCTATCTTTAATTTCCATAATTTTATTTTTTGATGCATTCATATATCTTCATTTCTCCATTCTCTCTCCCTTTTGTTCATTTTAATTATATCCTATTCTTTTTTGTACTTCTTAAATATACATATTACCAACTTATTTTCTTTTTCATTTATTCATACCAAAACCCTATACAAATTCAATGAAGCTCCAAATACTATTGGATTTAGTAAACCTACCATCTTTCTCCTTTTCCATATCCAACACCCCTCTTTTCACTGGATTTAATCTAGACTCCCAGATAAATTGAAATATAATTTCAATAAACTTTTTCTCCAGATCTCTTGGTATCATACACAAACTAGCTATATATGATACATTTCCCATCCATATGGTGTTTATCAAATGCACTTTTTTATTAAAGGACAATCTATACTTATTCCACATGATAATTAATAATTTAAAATTTCTTAAAATTTTCTCCCACTGTTCCTTCAATGTGTTATCTTCTCCAAAAGCATTAACTAATACTGATATGTTTTTCTTTTTAAATAGGATTCTTTCCAAGTCCTTGGCATCTCCAAAACTCTTATATTTTTCTTTGTTAATTTTTAATCCAACCCCTTGCAATCTATCATCCACATTGGTATTATAAATACACTAGCTATATATGATAATTTTCCCATCCATATGGTGTTTATCAAATGTACTTTTTATTAAAGGACAATCTATACCTTTTCCATATGATATTTAGTCCTTTTTAAATCTCTTAAGTTTTTCTCCCATTGTTCCCTCAATATGTTATCTTCTCCAAAAGCAATTCCTAATACTGATATGTTTTCCTTTTCAAATAGTATTCTTTCCAACTCTTTATCATCTCCAAAACCTTTACATTGTTCTTTGTTAATTTTTAATCCAACCTCTTGCAATATATCATTCACATTCATGACTGTCTTTTTCATTTCTTCTCCATGTTAGCTGTTAATATTATATTGTCAGTATAAGACATAATAATAGGATATATCACCCCCATTTCTTGTGTATATATACTCTTTTTTCATTTCTTCATTTATTCCTTTTATTACACTATTTATTACCATTGTAAACAAAACATTACTCATTGGACAGCTTTGATTTATACTTTATTCATCTCTGTTTCTTCACTTAACCAAACCCTTACTAAAACCCTAATTTTAGTGTTTTTATACACTGATTCATATATTTCCTTTATCTTAATACTAAAATTATATGCTCCCATTATTTGGCATAAAATATGCTCTATCAAATCAAATGCTTAATGAATATCAGCTACTATTAGTTTCACTTCATTTTTTTTTCTTTTCTTAATGTCATCAACTATTTCTCTAATTACTATTAATAGCTTTTGACTATTCGTTCCTCTAACTCCATAAATTTCTTCTCTATAATATAATTTAACTTCGATCTATGCTTAATCATCAAACAGCATGTTCATTGAATGGCTGTTCATCAAACACTAATCATCAAACCTTACTTTAATCAAATGACCATATCATCATAGCAATTTACATTGAATGATTATAGTTGGCCAAGATAAAGGAAGCATAAGGAAGTACTTACTACTAATTTAGCTATAATGAAACCTGCCCTTTCCCAACTGTAGTGCGATTTTGGAGTTGGTATAAATAATTGGTGGGGGGTGTGGGGGGCACAGCTGTCCACAAGAGAAAGATTAGTTGAACACTGTAAACTCGTTATCCCCCCACACCCCCATATGGAGGTCTGTGCCCCATACCCTGTGTTAATTATATATACTAACGCTGAGATTGCACTACAGTGGGGAAAGGGTAGGTTTCCTTTTATCTATGTTACCAGTAAGTAAATATTACCTTACACTTCCTTAATGTTGGCCACCTATTATCATTCAGTGTAAATTGTTACTATGATATGGCTGTTTGATTAAAGTAAGGTTTGATGATTAGTGTTTGATGAACAGCCATTCAATGAACATGCTGTTTGACAATTAAACATAGACTCAGTTCAACATCTATTCTAATTATCTTTGTAATATTTTCATAAATAGCTTATAATCTATTATTCAACATTACTGGTCTCCCATTTTTAATTTCATTCTTTTCCCCTTTCTTCCATATAAACCTCATAACTCCTCTACATATTCCTTCATAATTAATACCATTATTTAACCATTCATTAAATATTTTTATTAAAATTTCTTTCTGCATTTGTATTAAATCTTTATACATTAGATATCCTACACCATCTGGTCCAACTGCTAAGCTTGCATTTACTTTCTTCATCACCTTTTCTAATTCTATTATAATTAGTTTTTTTTCAATTTTTTTTCTTTATTTATTCTGTAAACTGCTTTACCCTATACTGTTGTCGTCTTTTTATTTTTTTATTTTTTACCATCTCTTTCACATACTTCACTAACATATTTATTATATTTTTCTCTTTTCTTTCAGTTTTCCTACTTTATTTTTCATTTCTGTCATTATGCCACTGTCTTCTTTTACTCAGCTACTTAAATATGGTGACACTTCATTGTTTCCTTCCAGAAAATATATTTTTCTTTATATAATAAATCATTGTTTTTTAATTTTTCTGATTGATCTCTTCTTCTTTTTTAAATATTCCCTTTCTTTCCTATCAAGACTACATAAAGAAGCCTTTAGCATTTCTCTATACTCTTTTTTTCTTTCTGTATTTCACTATTTTCACATACTAAATACATT